>NW_012156404.1:372076-408125 GCF_000151545.1 Saprolegnia parasitica CBS 223.65
CTCGAGACGAGAATGCTCGTCACGTCGTCCGAGAGGCTCTCGCAGTGCGACGCGAGAGCCTCCACGACGCTCTGCCGCACGAGCATGTCCTTGTCGTGCATGAGCTGCGAAACCAGTGCCACGAGCGCTTCGCCGCGGGCCTTGCCGAGGAGATCGACGCCGTCACCGACAGAGCTCGCGGCGGCGCGGCGCACCGACACGCACGGGTCCTTGGCAAGCGTAAAGAGGGCCGGTAGGATCGACGTCGTGACCTTGAGAAAGGCCGCGTCGGCGTCGGCGAGCGCGACGAGCGCTGCGGCAACGGGAAAACCGACCTTGGCGCAATTGACGCGCACCTCCATGTTGACGTCCTTGACGAGGCCGAGAAAGTGGTCGAGCATGACTTCAGCGAGCGCCGGGCCCATCGCACTCACAAGGTCGGGCATCGACGTGACGATTTGGAGACGCACTTGCCAGTCACTGTCCGAGACGAGCGCGTTGACGAGCGGCACGAGCTGGAGCCGCGTCATGTGGAGCGACGCTTCGTCGCCCAGAATGCGCGGCAACGCCGCGCCAATGCCCGCAATGGCCTTGACGCCGTACAACCGGACAAGGTCGGACGGATCGCCGACGGTCTTTTCAAGCATCTGCAACGTCCACGGCATCGTGCGCGGGCCGAGCTGCAGCGCGAGCTCCGGTAGGATGTGAGCCCCGGCGCGGCGGACCAGCGGCGCTTCGTCCTGGAGAAGCCGGTCAAACATGCCGCGCAGCTGGACCGTAAGGTCGCCAGTGACGCGCTCGTACACGATCGGGAGCAGCGCCAGCGTTACAATGCGCGAGCTCGGGCTCGAGTACAAGCTCAAACGGGCCACAAGCGCCGGCATCGTGCGGACAAACACGGGGTTGGGCAGGGCCTTGGCGATCGCGACAAGCGACTCGACGACGACATCTACAAGAGCACTCGTCGAGCATTCGCACGAGCATATTGGCTACCCCAGGTCGTGCTCTTCTCGATCACAGCCGCGGCTTCAAAGACGTTGAGCGCAATGTGCAGCAGCAGCCACTTGGCGTGGCCGACCGGCGTCTCGCTTTCGGCCGCAGCGTCGCCGCAGAGAAGCGCGAGGTGGCGCATGCACGAGAGTGTCTGGAGGACGACAAACTCGCCCTTGTCCGGATGGCTCTCGAGCGAGGCAAAGCCGTTGAGGAGGAACGCTCTCGCAGGGCACGACGCGCCGAGAAGAGGCGATGTCCCCGACGCCCACTCGGCCAATAGCTCGTGGCCAACGTCGTCGACGGCCTTGATGTCGACGTCGTCTGTCGTCGCCGTCCCTTGCTTGCTCAGTTCTTTGTGGAGCATGACGCAGGCCGCGTTCGGAAAGTACTGGAGCACCTAGATGGACATCGTTTTGGAGTGTGAGACCTCGCCGTTTTCCGCCAAGGACGACGGCGAACAGACCTGGAGCAGCTTGCGCTCGAAGCGCTTGAAACTCACGCGGTCCTCCTCGGGCACGAAAATCTCGTGGCGCTCAATGCGCTCGGCGCGGCCCGCGACCGTGTGCGTTTGCGGCACGCGCACGTTCCGCGCGAGCTGCTTCTTCAGCTCGGGCAGCCACGTGCCCGGCGGGCAGCAAAAGCTACGGTCCATGACGCACCGTTCGTCACGCCTTGTGCGCGTACCTCAAAACGAGCGGGCGGGCCAGCGTCTGGATCAGCTGCAGAGTCTCCTTGTGCGTGAGCTGCGTGACGCAGTCGCCGTTGATCGCGACGAGCCAGCTGTCCATGTGCACGTTGGCGCGCGCGGCCGACGTGTTTTCCTTGACGTTGACGACCACCGTGCGCTGTCATATACAGTGTCTCTCCGATCCTGTGGATGGCATATATTGGTCTGTACCTCGTGGATGTTCTCGACCGTGATGCCCATGGGCCCCGTCGGAAATGTCGCGTCGTACATGGGCCAGGTCAAGGGCGGGAGCGCGCCGTCGACGGGAAAGAGGTCGTGGCCGAGGACGCTGTCGAAGTCGGGCAGCGCCGACTGCGGCTGGAAGTAGCGGTCGATCGCGAGCGCCACGTTGCCGTCGCTCCAGAGAAAGTAGAGCAAGAGGCGGTCGCTGCGCTCGTCAGCGTTCGGAATCATCTCGCGCATCGAAGCGAGCGCCGACTCGAGGACTTGGAGCCCATACGTGACGACCACGGCCGGCTTCTCGGGCGTCGTGGCCTTGGGGAAAAGCGAGCTGCCGGGCACGATCTTGGTCGGCGCCCGCTTCTGCGTCTCTTCGCCGTGCTCGGACCGGCGGAAGCGAAGGCGAATGGGCACCGTCACGACCTAATACACGTCAACGCGATTCGGGACGGCGAGACGCACCTCTTTGGAGAGCCGTGTGATGATGCCATGGCAATTGGCCTCCTTGATCGCGTGCTCCGAGCACTCGATGAGCACATCCGACTTTTGGATGTGAGCGCGGTGCGCCGACCCGCCAGGGACGACGTCCTGCACGACGACCCGCCCAAGGACGTTCCCGATCGTCCACTGCATCTTGCCGTCCGTGATTTCAACCTCGTACTCGCCATTCACGAGATGAATCGGCGGGCTCTCCTCGACTGCCGCGACGGGCGCCTTGTTGAAGAAGAGGTTCACTGCGGTCTCGACGTCGCCTTTGGCGTCGGTCAGTAGCGTCGCCATCTCGGCCTCGGTCGCCGCGCCATCGAGAAGGTCCTTCAAGGCAGCAATTGAAGCCGACATCGGCGCTGGCGGCGGTGCATCGGCCGCAGGCGTCGGCGCGGTCACGCCCATATCGTCGTCCGAGTCGCCGCTCGTCGCGTGGCTGGCCTCGTCCACGCCCATGGTCTCGTCGGCCTCATCTACGCTCTGGTCGAGGTAGAGCTGGACGGCCACGTTGACGTCTCCGCCAGCCTCCTTGAGGAGCGCGTTGAGCTTGTCGTCCGAGACGCTGTCTCCCGTCACCTCGCGCAAGGCTGCGAGTCCCGACGACGCCATCTCGTCTGCGGTGGGCTCGAGGGCAAAAACGTGGAATTTTTTGGCGTTTGCGACCCCGGCCGTGCATTATTTTAAATGCGCATACAAACATCCTATCATACAATACGCTCTTCAAGCGAGCTTCCGGCAGCCTCCATTAAGTTCGAATTCGCATTTCTTGCCGCCGGCCCCAGAAGCAGCAGCATCTCTCTGCGCCCCGACGATCTCGGTGCACTGCGGCTTCTAGCTAGACAATATACGAAGGATGCAGCTAAGGACGCCAATTCCAGCTAGTACTGCTTGGTGACGCTAGCAGCCCTTGCCACCATATTGGCTCGGCGCGATACGAATGAGGCAACCACGCCCAGTTCATGTCCTCCTGGCTTCAGTTGTAGCGACGATTACGCAGTGTGCCACGCCCTTCAGCGAGGCGGAGCGGGCAGGGTTTCTAGCTAGATATTGCATCCAATCTCGCGACTTGCTGCGAGGTGGTCTCGTCTCGCACTCTACTTCAAAGCGCGATGGAGCTTCAATTGGCCGTTGTCGGTTTCCGGCTTCGAGACTTAATTGTAGCTACTACGTGAAACGTATTTGGCCTTTCCCGATGAACTTTTCCAAGCTCTTCAAGGCGCCGCCGCCGCCGCCGCTCGAGCCGCCGCCGCCGGACGCCGAGGTATACGCCTTCTCGCTTGCGTCGACGCGTCATGTCCATGTAGCCCGGTCCGTCGCCACTCTTGAAGGAGTATGTGCCCGTGCGCCAGCAGCGCCTGCCCGACGTCATCCTCGAAGAGCAGCCGTTCGGGCGGCGGCGGTCGTCGTCGGTTCTCGACGCGCCGACGATCACGCCCCGCCACGCGTCCATTGCCAAGGTCATGTCCAGCAGCTCGCTGCTCTCGGAAACGCCGAAATCGCCCATCCTGGCGCGGAAGCCGTCGTTTGTCGTGCCCAATCTCGACATGAAGCAGTTCGAGAAGGACTCGGAGCTCCTCTTGCTCATCAACCAGCTCAAGGTCGAGCTCCAGCTCTGCCAAGACGAGGTGCTCGCTTCGTCATCGTCTTCAGTCGACTCAATCATCGCTTCTAGAACGCACAGCTCCAGAAGCAAGTCGCCCAACACCCGAGCGTCTCGGTACGCATCTTCGCCGGACGCGCTCCTCACCACCATTCCATAGGACCACAATGGCCGCAGTGCCCTCGAGCAAGGTACACGATGATCCATCCTTATTAGCGTATCGATGCGACCATGGATGCAGCGAGGTACTATGACGAGAAGACGCGCTACTTGGAGATGGAGAACGCGCGCTTGCGGCAGGTACGTCCACTCGGAGAGAGACCGGTAGGCTTTCTGTTCCTGTACTAGATGGGCTCCAACCAGCAGAGCGCTGGCGAAGATAAAAAGTGACCCCACCCTTCTCCTGCAGCGACATGAACCTCTGCTAGACGCATTGCTGAGCTCGAAGATGCGCTCCGAGAGGCCAAGCACACGGAGCGGCGCGCGCTGCGGCTCGTGGTCCTCGCCCTCGGCAAAGTACACACCGCCCGTAAGCATCGCAACATTGACGCTTACCTAGGAGACCGTTGCGGAGCTGCTGCAAGCGCCAGGCATGAACCAAAAGACGCTGGAAGAGCGCGTGCGCCTCGTCGTCGACAAGCGCAAGCCAAAGACCCGCTCCGTACGTGGCTGCTCGCGAAGCAACCACTGCAATAGTCCTTTGCTGGTGTAGCGCGCGCCGCCGCCCAAGCGCCCGCAGAGTGCGTCGCCGACCAAGGCCGCCGACAAGGCGATCCGAGCACGCTGCGTCGAGCTCGACGGTCTCTGGAAAAAGTATGGCTCTTGCGGGAGCTGAAGTCGTCGTGACGTACGACTGCTGCTAGGTACTGCAATGAGCTCGTGGGCCCGTCCAAGGAGTTTGCCGACTCGCTACGGCGCTAAATCGATTGAAAACGCATACGACGGTTGTAGCAGCTAGTTATATTAGTTGGGAAAAGAGTCGACGCATCGACGAGTACACTTTAGTCGCAGACGAGGACCTTGAGCATGTTGGTCGAGCCCGAGCGCGCTTCCATCATACCGTGGATGGCGACGACAGCGTCGCCCTTTTGGATCCAGCCAAACTGCTTGCCGAGGTCCGTCGCGCGGTACAGGATCGAGTCCGTACCGATCATGGAGCCCATGACGCGGCAGTACGAGCCCTTCAAGAAGCCTTCGCACTGGCGAGCAGTCTCGCCGAGCGCCGTCAGCACAAGGATCGGGCAGGCCGGGCGGTACTTGGCGATCAAGCGCGCGGTCGTGCCCGTCTCGGTGAGGACGACAATCATCTTGGCGCCCATGTCGATGGCGGTCTTGACGGCCGACGACGCGATCGCTTCCTGCGTCGACATCTTGCCGTTCGTCTCGAGCACCGAGTTGCGGAGCGCTTGGTAGAGCTCGTCGTAGTGGATCGCACCCTCGGCCTGCAAGCACGTCTTGTGCATCATCTCGACGGCCTGGATCGGGTAGTCGCCGTTGGCGGTCTCACCCGAAAGCATGACGGCGTCCGAACCGTCCAAGACGGCGTTGGCGACGTCCGTGCACTCGGCGCGCGTCGGGCGCGGGTTGTTGATCATCGACTCGAGCATCTGAGTGGCCGTGACGACGGGCTTGCCGGCAATGTTCGCCTTGCGGATCATCATCTTTTGGGCGAGGAAGACCTTCTCGGGCGCAATCTCCATACCGAGATCACCACGGGCCACCATGATACCATCCGTCTTCTCGAGGATCTCGTCAAAGTTCTGGAGACCTTCCTGGTTCTCGATCTTGGCAATGATCTTGATGGCGCGGCCACGCGGGCCGAGGACGGCGCGGATGTTATCGATATCCTGGGCCGTGCGCACAAACGAAGCGGCAATGTAGTCGACGCCCTGGACGAGGCCCCAGTTGACAATGTCGTCTTCGTCGCGCTCGGTCATGGTCGGGAGCGTGACCTTGGCACCCGGCAAGTTCATGTTCTTGCGCTCGCCAAGCACCGCCGAGTTGAGCGCACGCGCCTTGACGCCGGTCTCGAGGACCTCCGTGACTTCAAACACGAGCGAGCCGTCGGCAACGAGGATCGTACCGCCGACCTGCACCGACGTGGGCAAGTCTTCGTACGAGCACGCGAGCTTGGTTTCGTCGCCGAGGAACTCGTAGTCGGTCGTCCACTCGACAATCGAGCCCTTCTCAATGTGCACCTTCTTGTCCTCGGTGGCGAGGAAGCCGGTGCGGATCTCCGGGCCCTTGGTGTCGAGCATGATGGCCACGTGCTTGTGCGGGCGCGAGGCGATGGCCGTGCGGAGGCGGTTGAGCACTTCGCCGTGGCCCTTGTGGTCGCCGTGCGAGAAGTTGAAGCGCGCCACGTTCATGCCCGCGTCGATCATGGCCGTGAGCTTCTCGACCGTCCAGCAGGCAGGCCCGATGGTGCAGAAGATCTTGGTGCGGCGCGTCTGGCCCTCGTTGTTGCTCATGATGGCTTCGAGCTCGACGCCTTGCTTGTGCAGGTTGATCGCGCCAGCCATGGTAGGTTCTTGGTCTTGGGGAAAAAGGAAAAATGAATCTGCTCGGCCAGCGTGGCGTCGCACGGTATCCGGCGCGGCCGACGTGCTTTTTTTCCACATCCTACGCATTGTATCGCGAATTAAATCGCCCATTTTATTACGCCACCGATCCGGATACGCATAAAAGTGGAAGGAGGAACGAGGGACCATGGGTGCGCGCCGGCGGCCACGCGTGTCGCAGCGCAGCATGCAGCCCGTGACAAGTCGCTTGGCCACGGGGCCCCAAGCGACGAGAACCACCCGCCGGGACGATGATGGCGCCGAGCTTTCTGTGCACCGCGGTTGACCCCATCGCTGTCAGGTGGCATAGCCGGTAGTGGCTACTCGGTTAGCCGTGGTTTGCAACCGTGGTCGGCAATACCGGTAAGATCTTGTAGAAACCAGTACGCGAGGCAAGCACCTGCGTGCGTCCGAAGTCGTCCAGGGCGTGATTCCGCGGCAACGAGCGCAGCAGGTGTGGAGCGATGACGCGGATGGCGTTATAACACAGAACGAGGGGCTTTCTAACACCCACGCGGCGGCAGTTACGGGCGTTTTGTCGGCACTTTGCCGCCAAACACGTGTTAGATTGATCCACAAAGGTGTTAGAACGTGCAATAACAAAGCGCACCCAAGAATAAATCCACGCCAGCGGACTGTGGTACAATACGGTACTGGATTCTACCGCCAGCCGCGACGTATTTGGGTGCGCGCGCGTCTTTGCCAGTCGCGGACGAGGACGCCCACGGACATCCCGGTGCAGGCCAAAGCCGCGTGCATGCGACACCGACGTGCTATAAATATACACGAAAGGCGGCCGACATGGCGGTCTTTGCACCCGAAGTGAGCCTCCCGGTGCTGCAGGCGCTTGACGTGCGCGACCACTTTGCCCATGTGCAGCGTCTGCGAGCAACGCTATGCGCGATGCCCATGGCGCCGGACGCGGCGTCCATCCTCGCGGTACGGCGCTTCCACCTCGACCGAGTAGCTAACGGGGCCATCACCAGCAGCTCTTCGGCACGCTCGCAACGATGGAAGCCAAGTTTGCGACCTTTACGGTAGGTCGCCGTCATCGTCTTCGCACATCATATAGGATGTGCATGTGGTAGACGCACCGCGGCTTGCACATTGACAGCACGACGTTTCTGCGCTGGCGCGAAAAGCTCGCGGCGGCCGACGCACTCGAGCAGACGTACCTCACGCGCATCGCGGCACTTGAAAGCGCGGTTCACAGCCAAGCACCCAACACAACACCCGAGGGTCCCACCCCCGAGTGCCACGTGGCAGATCATGCGACGACCAAGCCCGCGGAGCTGGACGATCTCGTTGGTACGCATAGAACGGTGCGCATCGATCCTTGCTGACACTAAGGTGTAGCGCAAGTCCACGCGACCACGCGCCAGCTCGCAGAGAAGGACGATGAGATCCGATACCTCACGGCCGCACTCCAACGACTGACGACACAAGAAACCAAGCAAAAGCCAACGCGGTACGACCTCTACCAGCGCTTTCTATCTCTCAGTGCAACTGGTGGCGATGCGCAGCGCGTCGATGACCCAAACCGACGACCCGCGACGAAGCCACGGAAGAAAGAGCGACGCGATGGACAGTGCAGACACTCGGCTCGTTGCCGAGCTCGACGCCATTCGGCAGCTCGTGGATCCGTCCACGACGATGGACGCGGTGTGGAGCCAAGTCGCTGCCAGCGGCGTCCTCGCGATCGCTGTCTTGGTCAAGCAACGCGTAGCCTCGTACGTCTCGCTGCACCGAACGCGCCGATCTTTCTTGGCCGACGACGCCCCGACTCTCAAGCCGCGCATCTTGCACCCGCCGCCGCTGCAAGCGCTACCCCAAGTACAACCGCGCAGCAAAAGCGCCTTGCGCCGCATGCCCAAGGTGCTCCCCAACCAAGTGAGCGACGTTCGCCCGTCGGATGACCCGAGCATGCATCTCAATCTCAATGCAGCGCTCCGCATCTCCAAAGGCCCAACGTTGCAAACGAGCCGCGAGTCGAGCAAGCAACCGCTGCAGACGAGCCGTAGGACGAGTGAGGCCATGGCCACAGGCCGCCGACATCATGTTTTTATCAACACGGCGCCGTTGTTATGAGCGATGGAAACGCGGAGACTTGGTCGGCGGGGGCGATGGCACGAGCGCCAGTGTTCGGCCGCGCTCGATGACCTCCTTGGCAGTCTTGGGGATCGGGTGCGGGTCGTGCACGCGTCGAAAGTCCGCGCTCGGGTCGTGCTTGGTGCGAAGCGTCGAGCGTTTGGGGAGGACGCCGCCCATGGGATGCTTCTCGCGCGGCTGCAGCGCCGGTAGCGTCGAGCACACGTACGTCGGCCGCGACAAAATGGCTTCTTTTGATAGCAGCGCGTGGTCGCTGCCGCGTCTCGAGGAGTCGACCACGGGGTCTTTCGTACTTGGCGCTGTTGCCGGCTCGACCTGGCGCGAGCTCACGGCCGCGCGCCTTCATTAGACACATTGAGCTGTGAAGGCGATAGCTGTAGGGCGACGTACTGGAGAACGCCGAGGTTGCGCATGTTGAGGCGGTTCGAGGCCGAAATAACCGTGCGCGCTAAAGTCCGAAGCTTGGAGCTCGTGGCCACAGACGTGTCCAGCGACTGCGTTCGGTGCTTGAGGCCCTCCGTGTCGACAAACGCGAACGCGCCCTCTTGGCCATGGCGCTATACAAAGGTGTACATGGTCCACTTGCTGCTGAGAGATTCAAGTCCGTGCCATTTCCGGGGACTTGATGGCAATGTACAGACACTTGTACGGCGTCTGCTGGTGGGAGCTCCTGCCTTCGTCGCTCAGAACCTTTCCGTACATCGACGGACATCGGTACTACATGAAGATGCGTCCAACGCACTGCGAGAGCATGGCATCTTTGGCCCACGCGTTGTTGCTTCGGATAAAGTCCTCGAGCTTGAGGGTTGTTTGTTTCGGCGTGAGCTGCGAGATACCGTCCCACGCGAGGATCTAGGCGCAGCTCGCATCGGCGTTACGTACGCACACTAGCTGTACCTCGCCCTTGCTCACTTTGATGATCGTGATGAGATCGACAATATCCGCGGTTGCATCCCCGGATGTTGCCGCCGTCTTGCGCGCCGACATGAGTGCATCGGACGCGCTTCCTTTTGCCGTCGAGGACGTGGCCTTGTGGTGGTTGGTCCTGCAGAACCAGACTTCGCCGGGCTTGGGCATCGAGTCGTCCGAGAACTGCGACTCGACGTGCTGCCGGGCACTCATCGCCAACGCGATCGACCGGCTCGGAATGAACTGCTTGGTGTGCGAGTGTTTTGCGTGCATGATCTGCGGAGTCGACGAGCCGTACGTAGCCGGTCGCCCGAGGTGCCACGGTTTGTGCTTGCCAAAGATGCCGACCTGACGAAGAATGCCGCATGGGGATCCTTGATGACGCTTCTCGAGCGATACCTGGATACCGTCGAGCGTCCAGAGACTCACTTCCGCCGTTGCACAGGCCACGAGGATAAACATGTCGATTTGTCGCGTGTTCTGCGTCCCATGATGAACCAAGGGCCATAATTGTGGCAGGCGGCTACCTCGATGAAGTCGAGGCTGAGGATACGCCCCGCGGCCACGCGCCAGTGCCCCAAGTAGTCGAAATGCAGTCCCTTCTCGGCACACGCGACGCTAAGACTCCAAATCTATCCAGTTTCTGGCTTGAGCAGACAGAAGACAGTAACGACAACGGTGGTAACCTTGATGTAGCCGGCTGCATCACCTACCTCGACGCATGAGGGTACAAGAATCCATCAGGAGACGTGCCTGTGATGACGTTGTCGCCGCATCGATCACACGCAATGACGACAATGGCCTCGCCATTGGGGTGGTTGAGGGCCACCTACATGGGAGGCATGTGCAAGAGTCCACTGCGATGCTACTGTACGTCGTTCTTTTGGCCAGCGACTCGGTCGATGAAGAGAAGCCGTCCATCTTCGCCGCCCGCGAGGATGAGCTCGAGCTTGTTGCAGTAGACCATCGCCTCGATGCTGCCCGTGCTCTGATGCAGCTGCGTCACAAAGTCGCCCGAGTTGAGGTTCCAGAGTAGAATCTTCCCGTCGAGGCCTGCCGTCGCGAGCAAGCCCGGCGGGATGTACACCACGCAGAGAATGTCGTCCGTATGTCGCTTGGCGTCGTCCGCGTCGTCGCTCGGAAGGATCCACATCGGAAGCGGCTCGTCCTCGTCGTTGTCGTCGAGCCAGACGTAAATCTTGCGGTCCCACCCGACGGAGCACACGAAGCGCTGACACATGTACTCGCCCATGCCGACGCGCACGTTGCGCTCAATGTCCAGGATGCACGTCACCTCGCTCTGCTGGTACTGACCACGCGCCTTGCGCGGCGTCGCGAGCACCTGGGCATGCATTTCGTCTTCAAACTGCGGGTGCAGTGGACGCTTGACAGGGCTCGGCAAGCGCGGACTTGCCGCACTCGCTGCGTCGAAGCGGTCTGGTAGCATGGCAATGTCGCGAATGTGTGGCGGCCGCACGAGCGGTTCACGGTTGGCCTCCGTGTCGAGGACGGCTTTTTCGTGTTTCAGGAATTGCTTGACGAGCGCGCCATTGCTATTCGGATGGTCCACGCTATGAGACAATTGCGGATTGATTTCAATGGACCTAAAGTTCCACATGTTGATTTGAGCGCCGTCGTGGCTGCCAGTGATGAGCCGCCGGCCCGCGCAGTCGAACGTCATGGCCGTGATCGGACTCGCGCCATGCGCGTTGCTAAACGTACTGATCTCTTCGCCCGTCTCGGCCTAACGTTACATAAGAAATAAGAAATGAGAGGGATTCACAGCGCCGCCGCGTACGCTCCACGTGCGCACGACGCCGTCGTCGCTCATTTCGGCCGTGAGCACTTGGTTGAAAACCGCGTTGTAGCACGCGATGCACATGTTCTTTTTCTGGTTCGCCTCGGCTTCTTCGGACGACATGAAGCGCAGCGGCCAGCGCGCGAGGTGGGTCGTCGCACTGATCAAGCCGGGCGACTTGCGGTCAAACAGGAGCGCTGAAATTCGGTTGTCCGCGCCGCCCGTGGACCTATTTCATACGTTTTGTGAGTGTAGGTTGAAGTAAAAGGCAACTTGTTGCGGTCCACAAAGCTCTGGAGACACCGGTGGTTGCGGATGTCCCACACTTTAAACACATTGTCGGACGAGACCGAAATGATCTGGAAATTGTCATCGTCGACCGCAAGGTGCAGCACCGACGCCATGTGCCCCTACGCCCCATCCTTTGCATCGTTAAACGCTGTGCAAGGCGAACCTTGAGTGTTGCGGACGCGCGCTGCGACGAGTACGGGTTCCAAATGGAAATGTCCCGCTCCATACCACAGCTACGATTGCTCGGTTGCCTCGGACATCGACCACGGTAGCGAAATACCTGGCAATGAAGCGAGAGCTCGACGACCAAACAAGGTCGAAGACTCCTTTCTTGTGGCGTGTAAACTCAAACTTGGGCACCATGCGCTCAATGTCAATGATCTAACGCGCGTTTGAGCAACGAATGCGTGGTTTCCGCGTACAGAAATGTTGGTGTCGAGTGACGTGGCAACGATCGCGCGCATGTCGTGGACCCACTTGACACGGGTGATCCAGTCGCTACGATGCATGGGCGTCTCGCGTAGAAGGGGTTTTCGATCGATATACGTGTGCTTTTTGTACTTGGTGCGGGTGCTAAAGCCGTGCGTCTCGACCGCGTGGCTGCCGGGGCGACCGTCGCACGACGACCATTGGTTCGACGTGACCATGACCTGCGTGTTCAATGTAGCAAAGCACGATTACGAAGAAAGGGTGTACGGTAATGCCACCGGTATCGTCGCCAACGACGAGAGCTTCGCGCTCGTCACTTGGCTTCTCGACGTACTCCATACAGAGCGGGATGCACTGCTTCTTCGAGTACTCTGCAATCTCGCCAATCGGCTGCCCCGTCGACATGTCGTAGAAGGCCAGCGTTCGGTTCATGCTCGAGACAACGAGGCGGTTCGAGCGCTTCATGTGGCAGCAGTCGCTGATCCAGTTGCGGCCGGTCGCAATGGTGCTCTATGTGATTTGCCGCAACTGTGGCATGCCGGCAACGCTACCTGGTACGCGAGCGTGTTGGCGTTCCACGTGCGGACGGTGCCGTCGCGACTGGCCGTCACGTACAAGTGCGGTTTGTCAAGACCCACAATGCGCGTAATGATATCGCGGTGGTTGTTCACGGGGCGGACCGCCGACGTGTCGGCGTCGCCAGCCTCGGCCGTCTACGACAACGATCGTACTCATTTGAAAGCTTTTGCGTCGAGGACCTTTTCGGGTTGCGTCGTAATGTACCGGCAACTCATGTCGTCGCCAAGCTGAGCTTGTGTGCTGTCGCTGCCACTGAGAAACATGTACTAGCCAGAGTAAAGTCGAAACGCTGGTACGGAGCGAGAAGTCTACGTTGGTGAATTCGTCCCAGCTCACGGTGCCATCGCTGTTGGCATCGATCTTCTGGAACCTAGTACAAGCACGATCAGACGACGGTCGTTGCACGAAGCGCCGACAGGTCGGTGAGCTGCGTCTCGCTCAGTGTCGAGTCGATCGTCTCGCGGAAGAGGTGGACGAACTCGACTTCGCAGAGGTCGCCGTCCGCAAACTTTTCCTTGAGCGAGTGGAGCTGCTCGACGCCAATCTCATCGCGCGAGAAGACCGACGCTTGCGCCCGCCCGCTCTTGGGCATGCTTCAAGTTCTGCAAAGTGCCCTTTCAACGTCCAATCAGATTGCACCAAAATACCGCCCTCGCTTATCCGGAAGTGGCCCCACACCTTGCTCTCATGTCGACCACGACATCGATGCATACGTCTCAATATATCGTACACTGCGCAGCGTCACTGTACATAACCTTGAGCGGTGCATGCGGCCACGACGTCAATCTCCTTGTAGCTCACATGCACAGGACATGAGGCAGAATTCGGATAATCCAGTCCAGATCACGATTTGACGATTCCGGTACGAGCAGCATGGAGACTCCAACTACGCGAGCCTCGTGGTGCTCTTAGAGCTGAGGTTCAAGCTGAGAGCGCGCCAATATCTGGTCAAAGGGCTCCTTGCCAATGCTTGCGCCACGTCCCTTGTTGCTGTATCCGCGTCGAAAACTCGTATTTTAGCCAATCACGTTATCGTATTTCATGGTCCTGGCCAATCAACGCGCATTCGACGATTCGATCGCCAACCCTCAAGCATGATCTGGACGTCAGCGTTTGTCTTCGCCCGGCACGACGCGACGGTCTCGGCAACGCCCGACGCGCTCACGATCGCGGTGGCGAAGAAGCCCAAGATGGACGAAGCATTTGCGTGGGCGGACGTGCTCGGGGCGTCGGCCTTTGCCCGCGACGCGACGGCCGGCCTCGTCATTCACGTCTTTGCCAAGCACAAGAACGGCAAGCGCAAGCTGCGCGAGGTCCAGCTCACTGCGAGTGGCATGAACCAGCACGACATTGACACATGGCTCTGCGTGATCCGGTACTTTGCGAGCCCGACGCGCCAAGCTGACGAGTCGCTGGTAACGATGGACGTCATCATGCAGGCGCCGCCCAAGCAACGCGTAGGTGCATACTGCCATCATCGATCACCTTATCATCATCGATCACCTTATCATCTATTACTCTGTAGCGCTTTCTCGTTCTCGTCAATCCCGTTGGTGGCTCCGGTATCCTTCGAGTCATTAGAGTCCGATGTCCAATCGTGCGGTCTGACACTAGGCAAGGGCGAAAAGATCTACGAAAAGGTCGCACCGCTCTTCCTGCACGCCAACATCCGCTTGGAAAAGCTGGTCACAGAGCGCTTCGAGCAGGCCATCGAGATTGCTGCCGAGCTCGACCTCGATGCGTACGATGGCGTCGTCCTCGTCGGTGGCGACGGCGTAGCGTACGAAGGTACCGCACTGGGACTCGAGTTGGTTGAAAACGCCCATCATGCTTTGCAGTGATTCAAGGCTTGATGCGCCGGCAGGACTGGGCCAAGGCCATCCAATTCCCGTTCGGAATCATCCCCGCGGGTTCGGGCAACGGTCTCGCAGGCACGATGGCGCACGCGGCCGGCGAGCGCTGCAACCCAGAGACAAGCGCGTTTCTCGTCATCAAGGGTCGTCCTCTGCCCCTCGACATTGCGTCGCTGCGTACGACATCTACGTCCAAACTGCCATTCGGTAATGGTATCGGGCGTAGGCAACGCGGCGAGTACGACGTACATTTTTCTCTCGTTGTCGTGGGCGTTCATGGCCGAAGTGGACTTGGACTCGGAGAAGTACCGGTATCTCGGCGGCCAGCGCTTTGCCGTCTCGGCGGTCGCCAAGATCTTTACCAACAAGGGCTGGACGGGCAAGTTTTCGTTCGCGCCGACCACGCCCGAGGATGTGCCCATGTACTGGGACACGGACGCTACGCCGGGCGATGCGCCCCGGCTTTCGCTCCTGCCAGCGATCGGCGACCCGCTCCCAAGCGACTGGACGAGCACGGAAGGTGTCTTTAGCCTCTTTTGGGCCATGAACGTGACCCACGCCGGCCAAGACGCCCACGTCGCGCCCATGGCCGACCTCTGCGACGGCCACATGCACGTCGTCCTCGTGGAAGGCAGCGCTTCGTTGGGCGACTATGCCAGCGTCATGCTCAACATTGAGAATGGGGACCACGTCCAAAAGCCGTGCGTCAAGGTCGTCACGACCCGGTACGACGGTCGTGATATGTGGAGGCTCATCGCATCTGTAGCGCGTTCCAGTTGGAGACGCCGGACCACGACGTCCTCTCAGCCGACGGCGAGCGCTACGGCGGCGGCGTCTGCCAGGTTGAAGTGCACCGTGGCCTTGCGCGAGTTCTGGGCCTCGTCGCCTAAGGCTGGTCGAGGACCATCCGGCGATGCCATTGGTGGCTTTATTAATGCACTCTATTTTTTTACAAATGAAAGCCGTTGGAGCCAAAGTGCATGTATTTTTTTTAAAGTGGTGTGGCGTTTTAGGACCAAGCCACGGAATATCGTTTTTTCGCCGCCGACGACACGAAGGATGGAGACACGGCGCCGCGCCCTCGCGGTCGTGGCGATGGCCTTGGTCGCGCTGTCGACCAGCGTCCATGGCCTTGGCTCTGCTGATGGCTCTAGCAGCAGCATCTTGGACATCACGCCGCCGCCCGCGCAGCCGATCGGAACGCACGTCGTGCCGCCGAGCAACCACACAGCCGTCGACGACGTCGCCTTGCCGAGCCCCAACACAACCGAGGCGCACGCGGAGAAGGCTGGCATGGGCGACGAGCCACCGGCACCAGTGGTCGTGGATGTGGCTTCCGACGGGCCGACGACGTTACCTGGCAATGCGGAGCGACAAAAGCCCGTGGTCCCGGGCGAAGTCGATAGCACCCACACGAGTCCGACCGAGTCCACAGCGGTCCCAACGCCGATTCCATCTACCTCAAAAAACGCACTGGAGCATTCCAAGAACACGGAGCCTGCCATTCTGTCTTCCTCGTGGAGTGAAGAGAGCGCTGAGATTACGGGCGACGGGACGGCAAGCTCCGAAACAACCGCACCGTCTGCTACGTCCAGCACGACCAACGTACCTCTCCAAACAGCAACGTCTGCGCCAACGACGACGCCCGCGCCTACGACCCCGAAGGAAACAACGCTTGCACCTACTACCGACGCTCCAACGACACTTGCGCCTACGACAGAGGCTCCAACGACAGAAGCGCCGACAACACCCGCGCCTACGACGACGCAAATGGTAACAACCAATGCACCCACGACGGCGTCCAAGGCAACGAGTCGTCCGGCCCTGCGGACTGCGGCGCCTGTGGACGGCGGCGACGGTCTCGAGGAAGGCGACACGACCAAGCCCGCGGGGGTGCTCGAAGGCGATGAGAACACCGTCGTCGTCAACAACGATGCGCGCCCGAGCAGCAACAAGAACCGCGCGACCAAGCCGACGATGATGTACGCGACCATCGGCTTTTTCGGCTTTGGCGTGCTCTGCGTCTTTTTGATTCTGCGCCGGCGCCGGTCTCCGACCTCGTCATCGCCCCGCCACCACCGGCCGGCAGCGCCTACCGCAGGCACGTACGCCAAGTACGTTCAAATTCCCTGGCGCGCATCATCTCATGCTGCACTGTGTAGGCTGGCCAACCCGCACGACCCGTATGACGACGTCGATGACATGGACTGGGACGAGGAGACGTGGGACGATGACGCGGCGACGTCGACGCCCCGACGCCGGTTGTCGCCGGACGCCCACAACCCGTTCTCGCGCGGCCGACCGGACCCGAGCCCGCCCATGACGCCGCGCTCGGCGCCAGTCATGGAGACGACCATGAGTGCGCCTGTGATTCCTGTGCTCCCACCGCCCGCGCCGACGCTCGCCCAGCCCATTAACCCGTTCGCAGTGAACCACGACGTCTTTAGCGTACTTTAAACGACGACGTTGACGCCGTCTGACGTGGGGTAATAGGAGTTTGGTATGGTGCCCCAAGTGACCACGGCGACCAAGACGCCACCGACGTCGTCGTCGCCGCCAAAGTCGCAGAGCTCGCCACCCAAGCCGACGACAACACCCGCGACTAACTTATTTGCGATGGAGATGGACGACCATGTACGCCAACTGGCCGCCGATCCCATCATCCTGATCGTCTCTTTTCTATGATAGGCCGATGCGTCGGGCTGGGACGACGACGAGTGGGCCACCTAAACCATCATACAGTTGCATCGCGAGCCAAGTTATCCCCAGACCCTTTCGATCCGGTCGCATGCTAACGAATAAGCAAAGTAGATTGTGTAGCAACTTGCCACTGCAGAGTACTATGCGAGAACGTATGACCCGCCCGTGACTTGGAGTTTGTATGCTGCGTCTGGAATCTAGGCCCGGGCGAAGCAGATTCGTCAGGGCCTCCAAGGCGGAGCCAGCGGTAACAACACCCAACCGACGAAGGATGTGCGCCGGGAGCGCCGTCTTGTTGGAGTTGTTGTGCTGGACCCTGATGAGGCTGTGTTGCGAGCAAGATGTGGCGTGGGCCATGTCTAGCCGCACTAAATATGGCATTTCCGGATTGCCGTTTCTTCCAGTTTGTCGTTGAAGTTGAAGTGGCCCGGATCATGCGCAAGGCAACGACCAAGCTCGCGCCGATCTCGCACCAGCAGTTTGCGTCCCAGTCGTCTGAGGAGCTCGCCGTTTTGCGTGCGATCGTCGTGCGCGAGGGATGTCTGGACTACACCCTCGAGCTCACAACCGGCTTCGTGCCGCCGACGCCACCCGCCGACCTCCTCCAAGCGCTTTTGCAGCTGCGCCTGGCATCCATTGAGGTCGTCGAAGCCATTGCGCTCTGGCTTCGCATCCTCGTGCGTCCTTCGCTCCATCGACCGATCGCTGAATCGATGCATAGGTGCGTCCCATGCCGTTTCTGTGGCGCGGGACCAACTACTTGCTGCGCATGGTTCACGACACGGACTTCGTCGCCAAGAGCTCTCAGGTCGCGGCCGCGCTCGGCGTTGCCCTCCGGCGCCGCAATCCGTTTTGCACGGCGCCGGGCCTCGACATGAAGCACCGCGTCCGGGACGTGTCCACTGCGTCCGACCTCGTGCATGTCATCGATCCGAGTGAAACGAACGTCGCGCTGCGCCTCCACCGCGCCGAGCTGCTCGTTCTGCTCGAATCCGACGGCCACATGGTGGACAACCGGGCCACAGACGAGCGCTGGTGCCAACTCGCGAAACAAGAAGCCGAAGAAGTGAGCCGCCGACGGTTTGGGGGATTACAGCACGAGGTACCGTAGGTTGGCGACGTAGATGATGCCGTCCATTTGCATCTAGTACTCCCTTCAATGAATACCGTCGTCCAATAGAGCACGATACTGCATACGTTGGTGACCGCGTCGAGGATCTGTTGGGTCTTGAGCTGCGGGCACGCGACTGCGAGCTCTTCGAGCGTCAGGCCGGCGGACGCCGCTTCGAGCTGCTCATAGATCAGAGTGCCTAGATATATATGGTAGGATGCGAGTCCGGTGGAAAGATCGACGCACCAATTTCCTCGGCGCTGAGCTCGGCCACCGGCACGTTGCCCATTTCGAGGACGATGACGCCACCAGCCTTTTCTTCGTACTCGCTAATGTAGCTGCGAAAGTGGCTTGCAGCTACGGAAACAGTTGTGTGTCAGACGGCAGTGTTGGCGCGCACCCGTCGCAGGCGACACGCTCTCTGGAAGGAGGAGCGCCGCATCTTCCGCGGCGACGGCTTGGACGACGCTCGGGTACGTTCGCTTTGCCCGCACTTTGGAGACAAAGGCTCCGTTCAAGACAACGGTGTCGCCTGCTTTGATGATCGAATACGGCGGCTTGTTGGCGCTAACAAGCTGGTGGGAGCTATACCTACAACATGCAAGGCGCACCGTAGCTCGAGCTGGCGCAGGCCCCTTCCGAAGCGGTCGCACTCGGCCTCGCGTACGGTTAGAAAATACTCGGCAGGAGGCGCCGTCGCCGTCAGTGTGTCGCTGAGACCGTCGGGGGTGAACTTGCGCTTGATGGTCGCCTTGACGACGGTCGGGAGCGGCGTGACGCCGTCCATCGCGTCGGTTTGCGCCGGCCGGTTTGAAAAGTAGCACTGCTTGTACCTAATGCAAGCTTGATGAAGATGGCGTGGCTGGCTCGCAAGCACGTGCAGCTGGATGATTTCAAGGATCCGCAAGGTCTCCATGTTGGGGTCCTGCACCGGGTAAATGCTACATGGCCGATGAGATGCCATGCAGAGGATGCGTCGCCTTACTGGTTGCCAATGATGTATTGACATTTGAGTCGCGGGTGCATGGGCTGGAGCTCGCCGAGGCAATCGATCTACAAGGAAGGAGCTGTGTAGTGTCATCATCGCATCGTGCTATGTCGTGTACGAGGTCGCCAAGGTTGATCTTCATGGCGACGGTCACCTGGATGAGGATCGTGCCCGAGCCATCGTCTGCGAGCGCGAGCATGGTGCATGAGGAAGGCGAAGGCGACAGTGTCCATCGTACCGATCTCGACCATGTGCTGGGCGACGCCGATGACGACGCCCAAGATGCGGACGCGATTGAAGCGCTGTGGCGGCCGGCCAATCACGAATTTCTTGTCTCCATCGTCCCATCGGCAGCGGTCGGCGTTCTTGACGTCGGCGAGGAAGAGCTTGAGGTAGTGGGCCATGCTGCGCTCGCCCAACTATCAATACTATTTCACTTCAATCAGCCATCCGACGTATATACTGTTGGATACTATTTCATGTCGTACACTATATTGAATCGCGTCGGTTCTCGGAAGATCTTCCAAGATACCGAGTTGCTCGACAGCAGCATGATGAACCCGATGGACCTGCTCGACATGGAGCGCCGCAGCGGCGTCTCCAACCAGGACCTCGACGACTTTGTGCGCAAGGCTGACGCGGTGCGTGACGGCGAAGCTGCGTGCCACCTGCATCGTTCTGCGCTAGGTGGCCCGCGCCGTCGACCAGATCAAGAATGGCACGTTCGACCCCGACGAGTGCGATGTACGCATTTGACCGACTTGGCGCCACTCCACTCATGGCGCATTAGGTGCCTGGCTACCTCACGCCCGAGCAAGAGGCTGCGGAAGAGCGCGCTCGCCAAAAGCGCGAAGCGGAGCGCAGGCAGCGCGAGGTGCGTCGAGAAGAGCCTTCATCGATAGCCTCAGTATTTTGGCGATGTAGGAAGAGCGCAAGCGCAAGGAGAAAGCCGACGAACACGAGAGCTGGTGGACGCGCGCCAAGCTCCGCTTTTCGATCGAGCGCGCCGAGGACGACGGTGACGACGACGACGACGCAGCCAATGCCAAGGCCGATGCATGGGCGAACCGCGTCGTCCAAGCGTACAAGGCGCGCGACGGTACGGCAAACGCGATGTTGGCATGCCTGCAAGAGCTCCATTAGCCAACGACTACTCGGTCTGGAACGCATGGGAGCCCAAGGACCCCGTGACGATGGAAGAGAAGGCGCGCCAGGCCGCGCTGGACGAGAAAATGAAGAACGACGCGTTCGAGCGCGCGAACCCAGACTTCTGCACGCAGTTTCAGGAGGACATTGCCAAGCGTCAAAAGTCGACGCGCGAAAAGGCCAAGCTCGCCGAGAGTACGTTCTCACTCGCACCACCTCGTTGCATCTGGCATTAGAGCTCAAGATGCGCGGCAACGCGCACTACAAGCGCAAGCAATACGCCGACGCCATTACGCAGTACATGGCGGCGCTCGCCGAGGCACCCCACGACGCCGCGATCTTGACCAACGTCGCGCAGACCTACCTGCGCCTCGAGTGCCTCGACGACGCGCTCGAGTTTTGTACGCGGGCGCTGTATGTAGCTCCGACGCACATGAAGGCGCTCTCGCGCAAAGCCGCCGTGCTCCACCGCTTGCAGGACCTACCGGGCGCCGCCGCCGTCATGAAGGAAGCGACGCGGCTCCATCCGGACAATAAGGATCTCCTCGAGCAGCACTCTGCGATTGTCGGCGAGTACGACGACGTGTGCGCACGGTCGGCGCTCGACGCGTCCATGGCCGCACCGCCGACTCTCGATACGCTGCATTTGCACGCTGCGAAGGAGCTCCTTGCAAAGCTCGACGACGACAGCTCGGCCCTGGCTGCCCTCTCGCCCGTCCTTCAAGTCGATGCACAGGTGCGGCTGCTCTTTCGAACGTCGGGCGCACTGGCGTCTGTGGCGGCGGCGGCGGAAACCAATGCGACGGCACTCGACTGCCTCGTCGCCGCGACGGCCACCGACGACCGCAACAAGCGCGCCTTGTATCATGACGCCGCGTTTCGCGCCTGGTTTACTGCCGCGTTGGCGTCGTCGAGCACGCCAGCCTTGTGGCAGCTCTTGGAAGCGCTGGTCGCCGTGCCGTTCTGGAAGAATTTGGTCGTGCAAACGCCGAGCCTTCTCGCGCAACTGTTGCGCCTCTTGGCGCCGAGGAGCGATGTGGCGGCGACGGCAGCCAGCCTCCTCTTTACGGTCTCGGACCTCCACGCGTGCCGGGTGACGCTGACGACATCGCTGGTCCAGCCCGTCCTTCGACAGAGTGTGGCCTTTCTAAGGGCACCGGCTCCCGAGGCGCTCAGTGATGTGCTCGGAACGTTGCTCAACCTCTCGAACGAAAGCGTCTTTCGCGAAATCGTCGAGACCGAGCCCGACGTCCACCTCGAGGTATCTTTCTTCTGCTCGTGTCGCATGGTCGAGCCAGCCCTCATGAGTCGTCCATGCAACGCTAGATGACGCAGTGCTTGGTCGACACGCTGGCGGCGTCGGCGTCCGAGCGCGCAGCAGCTGTGCTGCTGAACCTCGCCATCAACCCGACATCGGCCATCCGCAATGACTTGCACGTGGCGGGCGCACCTCGCGTCCTCTTTGCGCTCCTGGAACGCGATGGTATGCGACTGGAATCCGCTTGACAGACTCACAGAATACCTGTAGGCGAGCGTACGCTCCAGTCGCACTGCGTGAGCCTCCTCTGCCGCCTCCACTCGCTGCCGGCGCTGCGCCACGAGCTTGCGCAGCCGACCGACCTTGCACTGCTTTGGCGCGTCCTCGAAACGTCGATGGCGGCCGTGGCACCGGATGCAATGACGTGGCACGTTCGGGCGCAAGTGCTTTGTCATTTTGCGTGGGTCATGGAGCTGCCGTCGACGCGGGCCTTTTGTCGCCGAGCCCACTGCCTCACAGCGCTCTTCCGCAGCGGCCTCCTCACTCACACAGCGCCGTTCCCACCGGCGTTTGAGCGCTGCTTGGCGAACGCGACCAAGTGTGCGATTGCACTCGTGCGCGACGGCCAGCGCGATGATGTCGACGCGATCGTGCAGAATGGCGGGCTCGAAGCGCTCGTCGAGTGTATGCGCAGCGCCAAAGACGACAAGGTCGCGCGCAAGAACGTCGCGATCCTCCTCGCATCGCTCTGCGGCCAGGACGAGGCCATCAAAGCGCGCGTCCGCGAGCTGCGTGGCATTGAAATGATGCTCGACATTTGCCGCTCGATGAAGTTGTAGGCAACGGCAACTTATCCTGTACATACATCTAGATCCATGCATGTACCATGTTGCCACGATCGTCGATGGCTGCTGGCGCCAGAGACACGGTGCGCCTCGTCGACATCGGGAGATCCATCGCATTGTATGCAAGGCTTCCTTGGACATCATTGCCGATCCTTGGTCGTATGGACGCTTCGCCAGCCCGTAGCCGGATGCCACAAGCATGCATCGCGTCGCCATGACGCGCCCATTGCATGGTTCTCCTCGCCTGCCGATGCCACGCTGGCCATGGAGCGAGCGTCCATGCGCCGCTGACCTGGGTCGTTGCGCCGCTCATATTATGCGCCTTCGACGCAGCGATGCAAAGCCATGCAGTCCGGATACGGCGGTTGCCTCGCATCCGGATGGTGCATTTCTCTGTGTTGACGTAATTTGACAATGCTCTCATAGGTGCCTTCGGTGCTAAAATACTCGTGGTATTAATTTTTGAATATGCGGCGTTTTATAGTGTGTGGGCAACCTTGCGCATGGTTTGTTGATTGCCTGCGGAAACCGATAAACCTGTCAAAGTCGATGGGTGAACAATTGGCGGCGAGGTGGCTATTCCCATTTCACCTTCGAAGTAAGATGTTGTACGAGCTCTTGACCAAGTTGCCCAAGACGCAGGCCATTGGCGTCTCGATTGCCGGCTGCTTCGCCTGCTCGTACGCCGTCTTCGGCACGCTCCGCTACTCGGGTACGACCTCGCCATGGCGATGATCCATGGCTCATGCGACCTGTAGGTGAGGACTTCGGCGGCGCTGCCCCTGGCGAGCCCAAGACGACGTCGGCGGAATGGAAGGAGGCCACCAAGGCCTACGCCGCCCACCAGAAGATGGAGCCCATCACGCACTTCCGTCAATAAATACGCGGCTAAAATGGCCTCGTTTGCAACGACGAACGACCTCAACTTAATTGCAATATATAGATTGTTTGGACGCGTGCGTCAACGACGTCGATCCAGACAGGTGAAGCGCGTCGGTTGCTACTCGTAGGCCTGCTGCACACAGAACACGCTGCCGTACTCCTTGAGCAGGTCTACAGAAACGTCGCAGGGAGCTGCCTGAAGGACTGCAGCATGAAGTCGAACTGGCACGATTAGATAGAATTAAAGGGCGTAGTGAGGTTATTGCTCGCAGGCACGAGGTGGTATTGATCGCGAGACTTACTGGAGCGGGACCGGCTACGCGCATGGACAGAGACGACATGAGGTGCACGTTCGACCATGCAACCAAGGGAGTGATTACCTGTTGTTGCGCCTCGAGCTTCTCGGCTTCTCTGCGCTCCCACTCGGCAATGGCTTCCTGGATGCGTCGCGCCTCCATTTTGGCCTCTTCGGCGACGAGGTCGGCGTCGTCCGCGACATCCAACTGGCCATAGTAGTCGGGCTCGATGCCGAGGTACATGTCTTTTCTATGCAGGAAATCAGTCGTCTTGCTACATTGCACGGCGTATCACGTACCGACTCCGCTTCTGCTTGGGTGGCTCTTTCTTCTCAAAGAGCTCGCGAACGCCCGGTAGATTCTTGGCCGCGCCAAAGTACTTGTAGCCCTTCCCGCTCTGCAGCGTCACACCGTCGGCCTCGTAGCCGTCTTCAAACTTGCCCGACGCGTAGCGCGATCCGCCGAGCTCGACGATGCGCTTCTCCCACATGTGCTTCTCGCCGATGCGCTTGTTGATGAGGTCGTTGAGATCGCGGATCACGTGCTCGCCGAGCGAGGCTAGCCCATTGTGTAAGTCGTCATCGCCTGGCATGCATTGCAAGCGTACCATTTTGGATCTCCGACACCTTGCGCGAGATGATGCGGATCACTTGGCGGCGGTAGCGCTCGGCGTCGGCGAGCGACGTGCACTCTTTCGTGTCCCAAGGGCGGCGCCTACGACAGCCCATGAGTCGCAGTCTCCTTCGCTCCGGCGACGCACCCATGAACGACCTTGGACATGTCCGTCTTCATGGACGTCCATCGGTTGAGCATCGCATTCGCCTTCTCTTCGTTACGGGCCATGGCTGTCTTCCTCCGTCGCTTGCTCGCCGCCGCTGGTGTTTTGTGGTGGCCTTCAGCGAGGCGCCAGGATCTCGTTTCGGCACACACGCCCTAAAATAAGGCGCCCTGGCGGATCCGGATACGAAACCAGGACTAAAATCCCCACCAATCATTTGGGTCGGCGCCGTCCTCGTTCATTTTCGATTTCAACAGGCGCCCCGTAGACGACGATGTATTAGGATGTGGAGAGATGATGACACCTATTCTAGCTACCTGATATCGGCGCTCGCGCCTTGATGGAGGAGCAAGTTCTACATGAGATTGCTGATCTCCACGCTCGTTTCAACCAGTATTAGCTTTACTAGATAATCGCCGTTAACCCAATTGAAGCTAAAAGTACACGCACATTTGAACCTCATCCAAATCGACTACCAAATGCATTGTTGACGTCTCGAACGACTTAGGCGACGACGGCCTCGATCATCTTCTGGAAGACACCGTTGAACGCCATCTGCTCGCCCTTGACGCACACCTTGGCGGCGCTCGAGCCGTCGAACGTCACTTCGAGGAGCGCGAGGACGTTGGTCATGGTCTTGAACGAAAAGTACCCAATCTCCTTGCCGTCGACCGCGCGCTTGGCGACGTAAAAGATGTTGCGCGGCTTGAGCGAAGCCGCGAGGCCGTCGACGGACGCCGACGCGCGGCCGAGGTTGAGCGTGAAATACGTCTCGTTGGCCTCCGGAATGCTCTTCCAGAGGTTGATAAACTCACCCTTCTCGACGAGGCCGGCTTCCGTGCAGATCGCGCTCACGTCGAGGTCGGTCGTGAAGTAAATGACGTCGTTGGAGCCCATGTTCTTGAGCGCGGCTTGGACCGCCGTGTTGGGCGCGACGGTCGCGTTCACAAACTGCGGGCTCACCGTCATCGGGATCGAGCACGACGTCGACGCGCCGGGCGCGAGCGGCGACGGAAACGTCACTTGCGGCTGCGTCGGCACGACACCAAACGTGCTCTTGTTCAATTGGATCGCGAGGCTCGGGATTGGAACCGCGCTTTGGTTCTCGACCTCCATATCGAGGTGGAACGCACCCGCCCGACGGCTGTAGCACCCACGGAGCACGAGGCCCTTGCCCGACTGCGCGTTCGTGAATGGCAGCATCTTCTTGGCTGGCGGCGCCGCCGACGACGGCGTCGGGCTGCCAAAGATGTCGAGCGGCGCGGCAGGCGGCGCGGCAGCCGGGGCATGACCACCGACGGAGAGCCCGCCCATGTCGAGAAGGTCGACGGGACCACCGGACGACGCACCACCATCGGACGTCTCGGCGCCATCGTCGTAGCGCTCGTCGCCTTCCGTGTCGCGCTCCTCTTCGTTTTGCTTTTGGATGTCGGCAATGTTGGTGCGCACAACAAACGTGTTGGGGAGCTTGTGGTACACACTCGCGAGCGTCGAGATCTTGCCAATGAGCTCGTCCAAGATCGACGGCTCGAGCGTGAACGTGTCGTCGCTGATCACGGGCTTCTCCGAGAGCACAACAGCCTTGGCGGCCTCGGGGTTGGCCGAGAGGAGGCGCCAGTACACGTACCCACGGTCGCGCAGATCCGGGTTGTCGCTCTCCTCCGTCGCCTTCTTGAGAACGGCTTGGACCATGGCCTGCGTCTCGTTCGGGCGCTTCAAGAAGAGCTTCACCGTGGACGTGAGGAGCTGGAGCTGGACCTGCGCCGTCTCGTCCTCGAACGAGTCGAGGAAGGACTGCAAGAGTTCGTCGGCGTTGTCAATGCGCTCGGCGTACTCGCCAATGATCCAGATCATCGAGGCCTTCGCCTCGGGCTCATCGAGCGTGTCGAGGTTCTCGCACAACGTCGCAATGATGCTTTCGTACTGGTTCGGGTACTTGCGGAAGATGTCCTTGATGACGACGATCGCTTCTTGCACAATGTAGTTGACCTTGGTCTGGATGAGTTCGAGGAGCACTTGGATGCACTTTTCGGCCGCGTTGTTGAGCTTGATAGCACAGCGCCCGATCGCACGCACGCTCCGGCGCACGAAGTCCACGTCGACCTCGGTCGCATACTCCTTGAACTCGAGAAGCACCTGCTCAATGTTGCGGTCCGAGACGAGGCGGATGATGATCTCGAGCTTCTCCATCTGTGCAGAAACGACGTATGAGCACGTGGCTCTTCTCGTCGGCAGCGAGTACCTTGACGTAAATCGGGTCGTTGTACTTGCAGAAGAAGACCTTGATCTCGTTCGACAAGATCGTCGGCCGCTTCTGCACGATGAGGTTGATGTTGCGCAGCGCGACGTATTGGATCTCGGGCTCGGTCGAGAGCAACGTAACGAGCGGCGGCGCCATCTTGCGCGAGAGCGCGCGCTCCGTGTCTGCGTTCGACACCTTCTCCAAGAACCTGCATAAAAGGTGAGACACTTACACAGGAGGAAGGATGAAAGCTCGTACTTCATGATGACCTTGACGGCCGAGAGCACGACGGCCGAGTTGGCATGCTGGAGGCGCGGCGTGACGCGCTCAATGATGCCTTCGGCTTCACGCGAGTCGGTCGGCACGTAGTTGGCCAGTGCGTCCAGAACAAACACTTGGCCCATTCGTTGCACTCGTTGAGCGCCGCCAGGAGCTTCTGGAGCACCGACTTGGTGATCTACGCAGCGCGATATGAGAATACACCATTTACATTGCAGGTGCGAACCTTGAACTGGTGGGCGCCGCCGTTCTCCGAGATTTCAGACAAGGCCGCGACAGCGTTGGCGACGACCTGCATGGCACGCGTGAGCTTCGGGGCTGAGGAAGCGATGCGTACCGTCGGGTTCGAATCAGAGATGAGCTCACGCAGCATGTCCAGAAAGCCCTGCTCGTCGACGAGTTCCGGGTTGATATCGTAGAGCTTGGCGACGCAGATCGCGGCCGTCTTGCGCACGTACGGGTCCTACGCGCCAAGTGCATCGGTCTATGCAGCCTTATCGCGTGCGCGTACCTCGTCGGTCAAACACTTGCGCAGCGGTTCGCATAAATATTCCGTGATGCGGTCGACGCGGATGCAGCCCATGGTCCGCACCGAGAGCGCGCGCAGGAGCGGGTTCGGGTCGTTCGCATCCTACGCTCGCCGTCTTAGCTTCACGTGCTATCCCAAGCGGTCACGTACTTTGACAAAGGTGTTGACGGCGAGGATCGTCAAGTCCGGGTTGCTCTTGGCGTAGTTGATCAGGTAGAGGTACACGAGCTTCTTCAACTGCGTGTCGGCCGTCTGGATGCAGTTGACGACGTCCGTGAAGAGCATCGAGACGTCCTTCCCGACGGTCATGTTGGCGATGACCTTCTTCACCGCGTCCTTCTTCTTGTCGCGGCTCTGGTCCGCGAGCTCCGTGCGCAGCTCATGGGTCTCGCCTACGTCCACGTGGCTCCATCTCGTCCACGCAGCCATGCTCATGCGTACCCTTCTTGCTCGTCGTGAAGAACTTGGAGTCGTTGCCTTCCCCGCGGATCTTCTTGGCCAGCTCCGCCATGCCCGCCGGCATGTTGGTGTTGGCAGCGATGTTCTTCATCGTGGCGGCGAACGACATGCTGCGTCGTCCGTCTCTCTTTGCAAAAGTCAATCTGCCCCATACAAATGGAAGCACTAAACAGCCGTGTAACGGACCGCCGCTGATTGGATGAAATTCAACCCACATCGAGCTGTGATTGGGCCAAAAGAGTGCGATCTTTGCGTCGTTTCAACTTCGGCTTCGAGATTCCTCGCTTCTCACCAAGCTGCGGACTTTGAGAAGAGATGGCGACGGACAAGGCTCATGGAGGGGTCCCGTAAGTACAGCCTCATGGACGCCCCATGGGTCAAGGAGGCGAAGCGATGCAGCATGCACGGAGCAGCGAGTACGATGGAACACGGAGATGACATTGATCGTTCAGGCTGAGGGTCATGTGGGCGGCGCCGAGGCAACAAAGGCGGCGTCGAGGTCTTGGCATGTGGCGGTAAGCGAAGCCAGCGCTTGCTGGCGAAATACGAAGCGGGCAGCAAGGTCGGCGAGGGCTTGGTTCTCAAACAAGCTCTTCTCCATGCATTCGTAGTGGCACTCCTAAGGCTCATTCAACAGGCGTCTTCTCATCGCCGGCGAAGCACGAGTACCTTGCAGACAATCTTGCTTTCTCGGTTGCCGCGGACGACACAGCGCCGACAGAACGTGTGGCCACAGCCCACGAGCGTCATGGGCTGCGCGAGCACTTGCATACACAAGAGACAGGTAAATGTGCTCTACAGCACATGTGTACATGAAGCGCGCAAGACACGGCAGCGAGCGTAGTACCTCGGACGACGCCTCGGCCTCGACGATCTTTTGCACCGTCGCGCGCAGCTCGTCGTGGGCGCGGCGAAGGAGGGTCGCGGCCGCGGGGTCCGTGGTCCTCGCCTGCAACTCGTCAAACGCGATGCGCAGGGCAGTGACGTCGGCGCGCGCCTTGGCCAAGTCGGCGACGGCCGCGTCTTTGGCGCAAAGGAGGTCCGTTTGCTTGGCGAGCAACGCGTGCATTTGTGACTGCAGCAATGCGATCTGGTTGTTCTCACCCGCCTTGAGGCGCAGCACGAGCGCCGAGTTCTCGTCCTGCAGCTCGCCAACACGGGCTGCGAGCTGCGCCTTCTCTTCCGAGAGGATCGAGAGCGCTTCGTCTTTCCCATTGCGCGCCATTTGGAGCGCTGCCACGGTCGCGTTCGCCGACGCGGGTGCGTCGTGGAGACGGTGCAGGAGACTCGACTCGTCTCGCGGCGCTTGGTGCGCTTCGAGGTGCGCGACTTGCTTGACGAGCGCTTCGATCTGCGCTGTCATGCCCGCCATGGCCACCTTGTACTGGTCGACAAGCGCCTGCTTCTTGGCCGACACGTCGCGCTCGAGGAGCAAGTCTGTCTCGAGCGTACCCACCGTGCTTGCAAGCTCGAGGCACTTGGCGTCCAGCGCGTTCCGCTCCTGGCGCATCTCGGACGACCGCTCGTGCGCAAGCTCATCGCCAAGTCGAGCTTTTGCCTACGTACGTAGTATGTGCATGGGATCAAGTCGCACGGCCACGTTGGTCTACCCGCGCGAGCTCCAAGTTCGTCTCCATGAGGGTCTTCACCTGGGCTTCCAAGATGGCATGGACGCTCTCTAGGTGCAGGAGCTTGGCATGCGTCACTGCGTGGTCGTCCGAGATTGCGGCCACCGTCGTCGTTAGCTCTGCAATTCTATCGGTGTGCAGCGCCTTCTCGTTTGTGAGCGCGGCAATTTCGTCGTGGAGGCCTTGGTGCCCTCTTCGGTCGCGCAGCGCCTTGGCGTTGGCGTCGTCGTGGGCGCGGACGACCTCGAGCCGCAGCTGGTCGTTCTCCAGCGCTAATTTCTAGCCATTCGGTAAACGTCTCTGCGCAAACTGTGAATGCTACTTTGGATGTTGCTTCAAACTGCAGGAGCGTTTGATTCTGCTCTCGGAGCTCATGCGTCTGCGCTCGCAGCGCGAGAACTTCGTTGGCTGCCCGCTCGAGATCCAAGCGGGTACTCTCGAGCGTCATTGACGTGTGCTGTCGACCTCCCTCGGCTTTCTGTAGCTGCTTGATGAGCTGGCGATTCGTCTCGACAAGGCTCTGGTGCTGGTTCTCGAGAGCGCGCAGCTAAGGATGTATTGACGTGCTCGCGTGGGAGATCTGCGACCCTACCTTGGCGTCGAGTTCGATTGACGCGTCAAAGGATTTGAGGTGCGACACGCGCGGTGTACTGGGCGTCGCTATGCTCGTGCGAGCTCTCTCTCGATTGCTCTCGCGCGAGGCTGCGCGCTGGTTTCTTGGGCTTGCATCGTCTGGAGCTCGCCTAGAGTGCGCTCCGTCCTCATCGTTCCGACGCTGCGCACCTTTGAGTGCTTCAATATCGACTTTGGCCTTCTCCAGCTCTTGTCGCGCGTGAATGGCATCGTTGCGCTCTTCTACAGCGCGAATGAGCGAAGCTGTTACGGTAGGTATGACAACTCGTGTTGATGGACGTGAGTGCAGCGAGGTTGCGATGCACGCCGAGCACGACATCACGCGGCATGTCATTGCGGCCCTTGGCATTCTGCCGCCGCATGGCGAGGAATTTGGTCTTATTAAGACCACCGGCCTCGTCTTGCTGTTTGCGCGGAAAGGCCGCTTCGTCCGGCCGCCTGGAGAATGGCTGCAGCAGGGCCTAGCTCGCCGCCATATGAGCACCGCCTCCAATACCTCAGTACCTCGGCCGTCGACCGCAGCTTGGCGCTGGGCACGACGCTTGTGAAGGCTGCGTCGTCGCGCTCGGGCGTCTCGCCGCGGCTGTCCCGGCGCCCAACCGGCCGCGTTGGGACGAACGACATCGGCGGTTTCAATCTAACATCATTTGGCGGTGTTATAACAATTTGTATGGTGCGTTTTGATTGGCTTTGCCCACGCAAAAGCACACCCATTGGTCCAAGGCGCGTTAGAAGGTCTTTGTGCGACAGATCGCACCCAGGTACGAGACGCTATTTAGTGTGCATGAGACGACACTTCGCACAGGAAGTACATGCGTCAGCTATGCCTCCACGGCGAGCACGCAAGATAGATAACCTACTGGCTGCATTGGTATACCAGGCCCGCGCTCAAGCCAATAGGTCGCGCTCGCCGATGCTTGGCTTAAACACTATTTCAGAGAGATTGCGTCATCGACCTCTAAATCGCACTTAACAAGATGCTTGCGTTTCTGTCGAATCTCGCAGTATAACTGGCAAATCGGAATCTTCACCATGAGCCGCTTCCGTGCAGTGGGCAAGGTCGCAGTCGATCGACGCCTCTTCTCGCACAAGGCGCTAAAGCTGCCCGAGTACCCCGTGGACACGACGTACCTCGTCGCGCACTACACGGCGCCGGCGCTCGCAGCGGGCTTTAGCGACAGGTGCCACTGCCAGCCGCACGCCATCGTCCGTCACTGACCACGCGACGACACTAGGGAGCAAACGCTGCGCCGCTGTGCCAAGCTGCTCGAAGAAGGCAAAATCGACGAGCTCGGGCTGCTGCTACAGCCATTCCGTGGCGCCGGTACGATGTAGGGCCCGACACTGCGCTGACATTTCGGATTGCATAGCATTGGTGAAAGACAAGCCGCCAACGACAGATCTGCTGGACGCTTTTTCGGGGCGGCACCTGGATCGCATCCGCAAACGCTTGAACCGGCTCCCGCGCCAAATCGCCAAGGCGTCGGCGAAGCGTGCGGCGGTTGTGATACCGCTCTGCACGATGGCGAGCGACGGCAGTCCGCACGTCATTTTCACGCTGCGGTCGTCCGAGATGCGCTTCCATCGCGGCGAAGTGTGCTTTCCAGGTGGCATGGTCGAGAACATTGACAACTGCATCGAAGACACGTGCTTGCGCGAGATGGAGGAAGAAGTCGGCGTCCGCGCCGCGCAGGTCGCTCTCAAAGATCGATCGACGTGCGCTCATGCAGCAGGATAGGTCAACGTGCTCGGTGTGTTGCGCTGCGACTGGTCGAACGTGGCATCGATTACGGGCGTGGCCGTGACGCCCGTGGTCGGCCACATTGCCGACTTCAACGCCGACCTACTGCGTATCAACGCGAGCGAGGTCGAGAGCCTCTTCACGGTGCCCCTCTCGCTGCTCGTCGAGGACAAGTACTGGATCCGACCCAAAAACGCCACGCCCGTCTTCACGGCTGGTCCGCACGTCATCTGGGGCCTCACGGCGTACATCCTCGACATATGCGTCCGCGAAGTGCTCCTCATCGACCAGCCGCTCAAGGAAATCAGCACGCCCGAGCCCGAGTCGCATTTTGTCTAACCACGTCATATACCCCCGCTACACACCTATGTGCGTTGCGACCAGTGGTGGATCGCTCCCGCATCGCACACTGCAGAGATCTCATGGTTGCTGCCGCACAGCGAAGATGTCATGGCCGCGAGTCGAGGTCGCATGCCCCTCGCTGGAGCACAGGTCGATGCGATCTTTCGTCTTCGGAAGAGTTCAGACCTGCCGGATATGAGAGCGTATCTGGCCGGACCGGTGAATCCAAAATTCCTCACTACGCGACTTGCAGCAATGGCGGCTTCGCTGTACGTGCCACCGTTCGAGCGCAACCAGCGCGAGGCCATGGCGACGACGCGCATGCACGAGAGCCTCGCGGAGCGCTGCGACTTGAGTCTGAGGTGACTGAGTACCGCTACCGCCTCCCGCGGGCAACGTCCAAGGGACACACATCGCGCGTGCCAGGGCTCATCTCGCTTCTCTTCCAGCGCGAGCGACGCGGTCATTTGAGCACGCCGGAGCGCCTCGCAACGAACGAGTCGTTTTTGCCGTTTGGCATCAACAGCCAATTCCACGAGGTCGACGAGCTCGGCGAGCGGCTCTACTGCGGCGAGTTTAGCGCCGACGGGCGGCAATTCCTCATTGCGGGCCAGAGCGAAGAGATCCATGTGTACGACAGTGCGACGTGGAAGCGCACGATGTCGCTGCCGGCGCGGAACCTGCGCTGGACGGTCACGGACGCGCATTTCACGCCCAGCGCCGACAGCATCGTGTACTCGTCCATCACGAGCTCGGTGCGCATGGTGTCGCCAACGAGCGAGACGACGTTCCGCTTGAGTCCATCGCGACAGGCGACTCCATCGATGCGCTATCTGCGGGACTTCGGCGTCTGGTGTCTCGGGCTCAATTCGTCCGGCACCGAGCTCCTCGCCGGCACGTCCAGCAACAGCGTCGTGCTCCACGACATGACGACCAACAAGACTCTGTGTCATCTCGTCGGGCACACGAACGATGTGAACGCAATTACGTTTCTCGACGACTACTCGAACGTCTTTCTCAGCGGGTCGGACGACCAGCTCATCAAGCTCTGGGACCGGCGCATGATGTCCGAGTCGAACGCGACGCCGCAAGGCGTCTTTCCAGGTACAGAGATTGATGCGATCCTACAGGATGACCCATGGAAGGCAATGCGTAGGCCACACGGACGGCATTACGCACTTGAGCGCGCGCAACGACGGCTACTACTTTATCTCGAACGCTAAGGACCAGAGCTGCAAGCTCTGGGACTTGCGCAAGTGTCTTCCGAACGACAAGGTGCAGGTTCTGCCGCGCCGGTACGAGTGGGACTACCGCTTCGAGATGTACCCGGGGTACGAAGACGACGCGGCCGAGACGCCGCACCCGCAAGACCAGTCGGTCATGACGTACCGCGGGCACATGGTGCAGCAGACGCTCATCCGGTGCTACTTTTCGCCGCTGCACTCGACCGCCCAGCGCTTCATCTACTCGGGCTCGGCCGACGGCGACGTGTACATTTACGACGTGCTCACGGGCGCGATCGTCGAGCAGCTCGAGCGCGATCAGTCGCCACGCGACCGCCGCCGAGGCCCGCCCGGCGTCACGCGCGACGTGCGATGGTAGGATCCATGCGCTTCTTCCGACGCACTCTCACGCGCGTAGGCACCCCCATCTGCCGATGCTCGTGTCGCCCGACTTTGACGGCAAGCTCTGCGTGTGGCAGAAGGACTTGCCCGCCCACTAGGTCAGACGACATGCACAAACGACGATGAAGAGCACAGGGACGGAGGCTAGAGAAGGTCCATGTTATCATCATCTGACTCGTCCGATAAGAACCATTCGCTGTGGGAGAGATTGCCGGCGGGGCGCGGTCGTCCTGGTGCGGGTACGATGATCGGAGACGCAGGGTCGTCGCTCTCCATGTCGACGTCAGTCATAAAGTCACTGTCCTCGATCTCACTTTCTTCGGGAATCGTAAAGGGCGGGAACATGTAGCTTCGCATTGGATTGAGCTTGGGCTTGGGGTTGTACAGGACGAGTGCGCCAAGGGCGGGGTCCCGCGGCGGCGCGGCTCGTCGCTGCCTACACATATCCGGTGAGCAGCCAGCCTCGTAGCAAGACAAGGAGCGTACAGGTAAGACGTGTAGAGGTCGAGGTGGACGCGTTGCGGGTGTAGGAACTGGCGCGGGCCCGTGGCTGCGACGTACGCAGCGGGGCTCGGCGGCCTCGCCTTGGCGTCGGCCTTGGTCGCGGGTGAGGACGACGATGTTCCCGATGAGATGCACATGTTCTCGAGGAACTCGACGAGGCTCTTCTTATGGGCTGGCATCTGCAGGTACGTCTCCTCGTCGTCGGCTTCGCGCCGGCGCCGGACTCCGCGACGCATCATAGCAGCAGGCAGTTTGCAGACTGGCCCGATGATGCGATTCAAACACATGCGTGCTCGAATGTGTTTAAAACACCCCACGTGGAACTCTCTGGAAGCAAGCGATCTTTTCTCGACGACCTGCGGCGTTAGTACGTGCCCCGAATCGGATCGTCGTCATTTGGCTCGGTCGTTAGGAGCAAATGCTCCGAGCGCACGGGCTTCCATGCTGTAGCCCAAGGACCTGCGCGTCGTCGTCATACGTGGCACGCCCAGGCGACAGTATGCACAACAAGAAATTGAGAATTTTGTTACCGGTAGTAGGTCGGGCAGTCTCTCTTTCGGATTGTGACGGTGGGGATGAAGACCCAAAACGTCTGCAGGAGCTACGTTGGTCCAGCTCACTCTTCGTGCCTGTCCTCCGTTGCATTTCAATGCAGTCGCTAGTCGTAAGCAGTTTGTGAAGCGCCGTATCTTGGGCGCAATCCCGCTGTATGTCGCAGCCCTTCTTCGTTTAGACTCTCAGAGCGTCGGCAGCATCTCGGTTGGGTGACCTCGGGCAGGCGGTTGCCGAGGCTGCATTTGAGTTCTGGTAGGAACCTCCTGGTGACACCAGCGTCTATATGTGCAGTATCTGATTGAACAAATAAAACCGCATCTACGTTCTCATTGGCCAAGTGCAGAAAAAGGCCCGCATTGATGCAAGATGTCGTTGAACCGAAATGACGCGACGCACGTACGTCCGCCCAAAGATGCAAAGCGGCGCGGCTTGAGAAGGATCAAGGGTACATAAATTTAACTTGAATTGATGTACCCTTGGAAGGATTGACGCGCCCATGCCGCCGCCCGCCGACGAGGATGAAGCAGCCAAGACAGCGCGCCTCGAGAAAGAGCAACTGGTTCGCGCCGCTGGGCTCAAGGGCACGAATGCCGTACTCGAAGAGGACGAGTGGCTCGGTAAGGCCATTCTCCTCAAGGACTGCGACATTGAGCAGCTCCTGGGCCACAACCTTAAAAGCTGCAAGACGCTCATATCTGTCGCTCCTCCTTTATATATATGAACGTGTTCCGCGTTATCTTCCTTAAAAAGAGTTCGCATACGTAGTGCTACGCCTGAATGCGTGGGAGTCAGTACCAGCACTTGGTCGTTGGGAGTGAGCTGCGCACGGAGAGATCCATCCCGTGGTGGACCCCACTCGCCGAGGATAGCTCGCGCGAGGTCGTACGCAGGCTCCTGTACTCGGACCACCCGACAGAGGAGTGCAAGCCGTCGGGTGTGTTTCAAACGAAACCGTCCGAGCCCGTATCCGAATAAATCCGGATACCGACCGAGCGCATAGAACCGACGCCGCAC
>NW_012156404.1:408225-505164 GCF_000151545.1 Saprolegnia parasitica CBS 223.65
GGAGGGCCGGGAGGCAACGGGACTTCGTGGAGTGAGGGCGACCGCGCCCGCGGGGCGAAAGCACGGGAGGGCCAGCGACGTCTCATCTCCTTGACGGCCGCCGGGGACTTGACGGGCCTTGAATCGTCGAGGGGCATTGGGTGCCGAGCGCGCGAAGAGCGGCGCCATCGGCGCGACCACCGACCGCTGCCAGCGACCAGCACTTACACGGCAAAGGACGTAAGACACAGAGCGCACAGCACGCCGGAGCGCGCCATGGCCCTGCGGGCGACACGGCAAGCCGCGCCGCCTAAGGCACCAGGTGCCCTTGGAATGGCGTCACGCTCCTCCTTTGCTTGAAGCAGTCTGCAATGGCACGATCGATCCACGGCTGCGTTGCACTTGTGGACTCCACGTACATAAAACAAGTTTTGAAAGTTTTTGTGAACACCAAAGCAGCCATCTATGCATTCCCTCCACCGGAACCTTGTAGGTCGACGCAATAAACAGATCTTGGCGCTATCGTTTGAGGGAGGAACGTGCGCTTGTCCTTTCCCTGCAATACGAGGACATTTGTTTTTAGCGAATCCACCCAACGCGATTCACGGGACGGGTAAGAATGAAACATGCAATTCTTACAGAGTTAGATATGCCGCTAGTACCCAAGTCGGTGCAGCTGAGCCTCAAGGTCCCGGATTTTTTTCGAGAGCTCTTGGGTGCGTCGGAAGAGTGCGCTTGTCGAGAGTCCTTCTATGTTAGTTTGCAGCTTCCGGATCGTTGTCGCGTTCGCTTCTTGGGTGGCTTCGGCCGTGACCGCCCGCGACTCGAGCGTCTTCATGCCGCTCTTGGCTTGAGTCTCTTGCGTCTGCAGCGCCGTTTCCAAAGCGGCGATGTGCGACGCGAGGTTCGTCGCCTCCTCCTGGAGCTTTGTCTTGGCCTCTCCGAGCGCCGACTTGTCCGACGAGAGCGCGTTGACGCTGGCCGAGAGATCGTTGATGGTCGACATGAGCTTCAAAATCTTGTTCTCGAGGCGCAGCTCGTTCGATGCGGCGCGGGCTGCTGCGTCGTCGGCTTGCGCTCTGAGCGCCTCGTGCAGCTGCGACCAGGTCTGGCGATGCCGGTGGTTCACCGAGACCCACCTCAATGTCGCTGTCAAAGTCCGTGTCCTCCATCAGCGGCCCGGAAAAGATGGTCCACTGACTCGTTTCGTCGACGTCGCCGCAAGCAGGGCATACCACACGGCGGCCGCGCACTGCGTCTTCGTACTTGGCTCGGAACTCGGCGCCCTTGGCTGCGAGGGTAGCACTAGCATCGGCCAGCGCCTTCTCGTGGTCGGCCGAGAGGCGACGCGCGACGTTCGCTGACGTCTGATGCGCTGTCACGAGGTCCGTTTGGAGAGCAGAGACTTCGTCTTGAGCAGCAGAAAGCGCCGCTTGTTGCTCCTCGTTGCTTTGGCAATCTGAGCATTTCGAGTGCGGTCGGCTCGCAGCTTTTGGCTCTGCGCTTTCGTCGCAAGAAGTGGCTTCGGCCGGTGCCTCTGACCTTGCTGCTGCTGAATCGGATCTCGCAGCATCGCGATCGCAGCACGACGCCGACGTCGAAAAGATCGAGGCCAGCCTTGAAGAAGCGCATCAAGCGGCTTTGGCCGGCGCCTCGAAGTTCGACAACGACGTCAAGGAGCTCCAGGCGAGTCTCAAGAAGGCACAAGAAGCGGCTTCGGACGGTGCCTCAGAGCTCAAGGTCGAACTCGCGAAAGCCCATGCGACGATCGCGGCCCAGGAGCGCCAGCACAACGCCAACATCAAAGCGCTTCATTGTCAACTTGCCATCGCCAAGGCAACGGCTCGTCGCTCAAGGTCAGAGGCACCTGCCGAAGTCGCTTCTTGTGCCTTCTTGAGACTCGCCTGGAGCTCCTTGACGTCGTTGTCGAACTTCGAGGCGCCGGCCAAAGCCGCTTGATGCGCTTCTTCAAGCTGTCAAGGCTGGCCTCGAGCTTTTCGACGTCGGCGTCGTCCTGCGATCGCGATGCTGCGAGATCCGATTCAGCAGCAGCAAGGTTAGAGGCACCGGCTGAAGTCGCTTCTTGTGCCTTCTTAAGACTCGCCTGGAGCTCCTTGATGTCGTTGTCGAACTTCGACTGTGCAGCAGCAAGCGCCGACACACAGGTCGCAGCCGAATGCTCCGATGCTTCGAGTGATGCCCCAAGATGCTCAGCGGCATCGTGCGAGGCTCGAAGTTGATCTCCGAGAGTTTCGAGATCGTTGTCGTGCTGGGCACGGGCGAGGACAAGCTCCGAGGCGCTAGTCTTGGCCGCTTCTTGTGCCTTCTCGACACTCGCCTGGAGGTTGACGACCTGCGCTTGGAGAGTAGCAACTTCCGAACGCAGCTCACCGAGGATCGCCTCGGAGATGGTCGTTGATGTCGCGCCGGTTGGCTTGACATCCGTGGTGGCACTGGACGGAGCAGGCGCAACGCTCGTCACCGGTGCGCGACGCTGAGCGGCGGAGATGGAGTTGCGGCTGCTCGCCGTCAATGGTCGCCCTGCCGTCGTGGCAGGCGTTTGCGTCGACCGAATCGTTGATCGCGCAGTCACCGGGACAGTTGTCGTCGCACGCTGGCGGACAATCGTCGGGGTCGTGCTGCGCCCGAACGCGGTGGCACGCGAAACTTGGTTCGTGGCCGTCGTCGGGCTTGGCTTACGCATGAGGACATCTTGGGCCGCCAATTTGGCATTGGCGAGCTTTGCAGCGCGCTTCTGGTGGTAGAGCGGGTCGTAGAGGGACATGCGATTTCGTTTTCTGAGGCACCGAGATCACTCGCGCTGCCGAGGGCTGTAAAGGCGTTCAAGCCATCGCTGCGCTTCGTGTACTTGGTGTTTGTATCGCACGCTGGAGAAGCGTGACCTGTGACACTACGTCCTGTCAAAAGCCCATGAAGCGGCGCGCTTTTGTACTCTCCGCGGCTGCAAAGCTCGGGTCGTGCTGGTTACCACGCTCGACTGGCCAGCTCCAAAAAGCCAATGGCTCCGAAAGTATCTTCAGACGTTGATTGCCCGCGTACTAAAGTACTTTCGTACCAGAATAGATTGTGCCGCGTTGATATTCCCATACGTGGCAGCGTATCTATTGGTTGAATCCAGGACTGTCTATAATAGTCGAGCATATCCGTGCGATCCAACCAACGCTATTACCACACTACTGTACGTCGCGATGCAGTCGACGCTAGCGTCGCACCAAATGCAGCGTCGACAAGTGTACAATCGTAAAAGTATAGTCTCACCTTACCGAAGACGCTAGCTCGATGGAATACTGTCAATTGTACTGGCACTGGTAGGAACCTACTAGTACTGGTTATCGAGTTGAAGTCGACGTTCGGAGACCAGCGCCTTACAAGGCCCTGGTCTTAGGCGCTAGTTACTCCAGCCCACAGGCGATATACGTGCCGTCTCTCGATCACGGGGTCTGTCCGTGCAATAATTTTGATTGAACAAAACGAACAAAGCGCTACGTTTGCATTGACTGTGAACGGAACGAACTAACAGCTACGTTCTCATTGTAGTCAATCGCAGAAAAAGGCCCGCATTGTGCAACGCAGAGCACTAAAGGTCGGAGTCCAAGATGTCGTTGAACCGAAAAATGACGCGACGCACCGTACGTCCGCCCAAAGATGCAGCGGCCAAATCGGCGCGGCTTGAGAAAAATCGGCGCGCCCATGCCGCTGCGCGCGCCAAGGAATCCGACGATGTAAACACAAAAGCAGTCCACAACCAGCGCCGTCCGCCGGAACCTTGTTTATTACCGTTATTTCCTGAGCCCATCGTATAAATACACCGTTATTTCGTGAGCCCATCGTATAAATGCGCCGTAGAGCGACATACCACTCGTGGCAACGACGGCGCCGACATAATCCGCTGCTGCGTCGACCGCCCGTACGAGTTGTTGGTAGCGAGGCGCGTCGCAACGACGTAAACACGAACTTTCTAGAATGGCTTCCGGATAATTCGCGAGCTCGCTTCTGGAAGCTGCGCCGCCACCTTTGAGTGTTGTATGGCAGCGTATCCGGATGATATGGCACGCTGATTGCGCTTCAGTTGCCAAGTTTCTCTCGACACGAACCGATCCCAAGAACGATGATGCTGTTCCCGCCCCAGCCGCGCCCCGTGGCCCTCGGCCGAGGCCTGCGCCGTGGCCGCGACGAAGACAGCTACAGCGCGCCCTGCCACCACAAGCGCATGAAGCTGGCAGAGAGCCTTCAGCACATGCAGGTGCAAGCACCCGAGCCCGTATGGTTTGACCACGTGAGCTCGCCCGAGAACGACGACGTGGACATGGATGTGGACATGGACGTCGAGTCGGACCAGTTGCAGCTCGTGCCCTACGATGCGCAGGCGGCGTCGTACCCGACGCTCGAGCTGACGACGCCCGCCAAAGCCTTTCAGACAACATGCACCCAGCAACCGTTTCCCCTGCTCGACGAGCAACCGCCAGCTGGCACGTCGACCGCGATCGTGCTTTACCGCCCACCCCGCCACAACGCCGAATGGAAGACCGAGCCCGAGTCGGACGCGAGCGAGAGTGAGGACGACGACGTGGCCGACTGCTCGTACGACATGATGGACATTGATGACGATCTATAGATAGGAGGGTGTTGCTGTTTATTAGTATTTATAATGCCAACCCATGCGTCTCATCATGGCTTGGACTTGGGATGAGGGCGCGCCTTCTTCTTGGCGCCCATCGAGAACGAAGGCGCATCGTGCGACGCCGCCTCCGGTGCGGCCCACGGATCCAACGACCGCTTCTTACTCGGGCCCGGCTTTTGCGGCGGCCCCTTCTTCTGGAATGGCTTCTTTTGCCCCTTCTTGGACTGTGACTGGTTTGGCTGGGCTTGTTTGCCCTTTGAGTGCTGTGCTTGCTTGGCTTTAGGCGGCTGTGCTTGCTTGGCCTTGGGCGGCTTGGACGGCTGCGCAGCCTTGGGCAGTTGTGATGACTCTGTCTTCTTTTCAACTGCGGGCTGCGTCGCATTTTCCGTCGACTCGGTCACGGGGCTTGGAGCGGTAGTGGCCTCGGACAGCTCGACCTCGGCAGTGTCGTCGTTGCCTTGATCCGCTTCATGCGCACCTCCTTCCTCTAGCTTCTTGGCTTCGCGCGCAGCCGCTTTCTTGGCATCGCGCTCCTGTGCCAGCTTTTGCCGCTCCAGTTTCCGCTTGAGCTTTGCGGCGTCGCGCCGCGCAATAAAGCGCTTGGAGCGATCCGTCGTTCTCGCTTCCGCAATCCACGCTGCATCGGCGCCCCAGTCTTGGACGAAGAGCTTGTCCATCATCGCATCGTTCTACGCATCGATCGACCAGGATGAGCGATGTGTCGACGACTTCTCGGGCGTACCAGCACTTGCAGATCGACAAAGTTCTGGAAAACGGCGTCGCCCGTCCGGGGCTGGCGACCAAGTACGTCAAACATGCTATCCTTGATCATCTACACCAAGGGCATAAGCATGCTGCAGTCGCTCACATGCGTACCTCGCCGGCTGCGTTCTCGTCAATGGGCTCGGAGGCGTACCGGGCGATGAGCGCGTCGAGGCCCGACGCGCTGCCTTCGAGAAGCAGGAGGTGCAGGCTGCCGCGCGTGAGGAGGCGGCCATGCACGCTCAGCTCCTTGCACCATGTCTTGAGCGTCGCCACGTACTTGGCCCGGGCCTTGACTTGGTCCAAGCGTAGCGCGAGCACTTCCAGTCCTTCCGCGGCCATCAAGTTGCTTTCTGTGGCAACGAGTGGTCTCGATCAAGATCTGGCGCTCTCATTGGTTAAAATGCAGCCAATCCGAATCGTGCTTCGATATCTTGGCTCGACGTCGCCACAATGCAAAAAACATTGTACACAACGTATTCGTATTTGTTAACTTAAAGGGACACGGCTTGCAGCCGACCGAGCACTTGGCGCATGTCGGGGCGAAGACCAGGGTCGTGCTGGATACAGAGCGCGACGATGTCTCGGATTGGTGCGGGGCACGACGCCGACGGCCGATGGCGGAGCCGGCCGGTGACGAGCATCCCGATAAAGTCGCTGCGCGAGTATGTCTCGCTCTCCTTTAAGAACGGAATCTCGTGCGTATCGAGCTCGACGAGGAGGACGCCAAATGAGTAGACGTCGACGCGCTCGGCGTAGTCGCCGTCCATGAGCATCTCGGGCGCGGACCACTGCACGTCGCCGACGCCCGATGTCATGGTTTGATCGTAGCTGCGGTCGCGGCAGCAGCCAAAGCCACTGAGCACGGCTTCGCGGCGCCGCCCGAGGATCACAGACGCCGCTTTGATGTTGCGATGGATCATGATCGGCTTTTGTGCGTGCATGTACACCAGCGCCTCGGCCACCTCGGTCGCGATGCGCAGCTTGTCCTGCCACGTGAGACCCGGCTTGGGGCGGTTCAGAAGCGCGCGCAAGTCGGGCGGGTTGCCCGCGAGGTTCTCCGTGACGCAGCAAAGGCCCGCGGTGGGCGAGATGTAAAACCCCATGAAGCGAAGCACTTTAGGGCAGTCGACCTTGCTCAGCGAGATGATCTCCTTGACGAGCGCATCTTTTTCATCCGGAAACTTGAGGCTCTTGACCATCGCGAGCGTGCCGCCGTAGTGCGCGAGCTCGGTCTTCATGTAGTCACTCTGGAGCGACCGGATGATCTTGACCATGGACGGGTAGATGTACAAGTGACGGTACGCTTGGAGCTCCTCGTACCCAGCCCAGTCGATCTCGTCCATCGATGTTGTGACGGGGCGCACCTGGTTGCTAGCAAAGTCCACCATGGCGGCGTCGGGCGTGATTGGGGACATGCCCCGGAAGCTGCCAGGCGGACCGTTCGATCCCATGTACACGATGCGTCCGTCACCGTCCGGGTTTGGAATCGTGAACAATGGCGGGCGCACGGTGGACGGCTCGTCGGTCGAGCTCTCGCCCGATGCTTGGCGCGCCCAACTGTCGCGACCACTGCTGTAATTGCTGCTAGAGCTCGTCCGTGATGGCGTGCTTCGTGGTGGCATTCGTGGGATCGTTGCCGACGGGTACGGAGGAGGTTGGGATGGCGCCTGGTGCTGCGGTTGTTGGGACTTGGCGGGCAACGAGTCGGCCTTGACCGCGAGTTCGGGCGGGACCGAGTGGCGCTCTTGCCGAATGAACGCGGGGGCAGAAACGTTCTTGCGGTCCGACGGGGACCGCCCTGCGTTGTTGTTGGACTGCAGTTGGAATCGCGTCTGCGGCGGCGCCGATTGCGCGACATTTTCTTTGTACGTCGACGACTTGTACTCGCGGCTTTCGTGCGGCCGCGGAAACTCAAAGTGGCCGTTCACAGGCGGCTCGGGTGACGCGAGGGAGCTAGCGCGCAGCTCGAGGCGGAGACACACCTCGCCGCCAGGCGACGGGTGCTTGGTTCGGTGATCGAGTTTAAACCAGTGCTCGGCGCCCAAGGACGCAGCTATGGCCTCGTGCAATGGCGCCCGGTAGATGCCAATGTGGGCCTTGCGCAGCATCGAGTGGTTCTTGATCTCGATCTGGAACGGATCGTTCACATCGACGCTCGGGATGTGGAACGTCGCAGCGAAGCGCGGCTCGACGCCGCCTTTGGCGTGCACCTTGGTCTTGACCTTGTGGCCCGAGATCTTGATCGTGCAGTACGGATCCTGCGTGCCAAAGAGCTGCGTGTTGCGGAGGCCTCTCGCCTCTTTCACGCAGACGAGGAGGTCCATGTGCCGCCACGCGCAATATCTGTTTTGCGACGGGGAAAGCCAGTCGGCTGGAAACGAGGGACCCCCCCCTCCGGACGTATGCAAATCTTTTTTCACCCCCCGATGGCTGTAGACTAAAAACAAACCACGTTTCGCCCAAGTTCGAACAAGGCACATACCAGCGCAGAGTGAGACGACGGTCAGGAACCGTTTCTCGGTACACAACCGGGTTGTGCGCACAGAGCCTTTGCCATCGGGCGAAAGCTGTCGGTCGATCGTACCCACAAAACATAAAATTGCGTGCGATTAGCCCCGTCGAACGTACAAAACGGGCCGAAACGCTCCGGAGCACCTCGTTATGTGAAACCGACTGTCGGGGATTCATGGGAAAGGCCGCGAACGAAAAGGTGACGCCGAAGCGCTCCGCGCTCACGCGGGTCATCAACTTGGACCGGAAAGATGACGGGATGCCGTCGCGCCTCGCGCGCCTCGGGCACGTGCCAAAAGTCAAGCAGCTTTCGTTCAACATTTGGAAGCAAGCCGAAGTGCTGCCCGCGACGAACCGCGTCTCGCTGCGCGTGACGGCTGAAGAGCGCAAGAAAATCGTGCAAGATGTGACGGCGCCGCCACCCCGGTTCATGGTCTATCCGGGTAGGCTCCCTTGTCCGTCGTAACTTTGCCGACCGGATGCTGTAGATTCCACGCTGCGGCTCTCGTGGGACTCGCTGATTGCGATCACGACGATCGGTCTCACGTGGCGACTGCCGTACAGCCTCGTCTTTGAAGCCAACATGGACACGCCGTCCTGGACGCACGCGTTCGACATTGTGATCGACATTGTGTACCTCAGCGACATCGTCATGAACTTCCGGTACAGCTCAACAAGTGGCAACCTACGCTCATAACCTACGCGTAGCACGGGCTTTCGCCACGACATTGAGATCGTGCTCGACCCGAAAAAGGTCGCGCTGCACTATATCACCGTACGTGCTGTCTGCCTCGACGAGCGAAAAGATCGGCGATGTCTAGACGTGGTTTTTCATCGACTTGGCCGGCGCAATCCCATACGAATTGATCTTTGACGCGGGCAAGGGCGTCGAGCGCGTCGCGGTCAAGACGTCGCTCAAGTACCTCAAGATCCCGGTTCTCTTGCGCTAACAACGCATGACGCTCACTCGTCACTAGAAACTCTTTCGATTGGCGCGCGTCATCCGCTTTGTCCGGTGCGTCGATTCCAATATTACAAAGAGCAAAGTGGTGCGCTCATGCTGTATTGTGTGGTGTCTGCTAGGAAGCACCTCGAATTTATGTACACGTTTCAGGTCCTCCTACTGTACGTCTCGTGCGTGCACTGGATCGCGTGCTTGTGGGCCTCGATTGCGATGACCGAAGACGACAGCATGAGCGACCTGGAGCCGTTTACAAATTACGGCATTTACCTCCACGCCTCGACGAGCATGCTGCTCAACATGACCCCGTACGACAACTTCTCCATCCAACATGTCGTATTGACCGCAATGTGGCCATGGACTAGGGTCATTGCGATTGCACCCGAGCACTACCTGTACGCTGCGCTTCTGTCGTTTGCGGGTTTTGCATGATGTCGCTCATCTTTGCGAGCGTGACGGCCATCTACATTCGGCAAACGTCCCGCGCGTCCGAGTACCAAGCCAAAATCAAGACCGTCATGTCGGACCTCAAGGCGCTGCAAGTGCCACGCGTATATCTCGCGCTCACATTGCATTGTGGTTAAGAGCGAGCGTAGGAGCTGCGCACGTCGGCCAAAAACTACTACGACATGCTCTGGCGCGTCAAGAAGACATCGGATCGCTACGAACGGGCGATCTACGAAGTACAGACGGATGCGACGCCGACGTGATGCAGACGTGTGCGCTGTAGGACGAAGACTTGTCGCCTCTGATTCGCGCCGAAATCGCACTTCACATCCACCGACGCACGATCGCGCTCGTGCCGCTCTTCAAAGGTTGCACGGACGACTGCCTTGCGTCCGTGGTCACGCGGCTCAAGACGCATTTGTACAACGAGAAGGACGTGATTTTCCACCGCGGCGAGCCCGGGCGATGCATGCTCATCATTATCCGCGGCAAGGTCAAGATCATTGGCCCCGACAACGCAGTCGTGGCCGTGCTCAAAGAAGGGAGCTTCTTTGGCGAGATCGGTGCGTTTTGCGGCACTCCCACTACAGAGACAGCGACATAACGTGCTGTAGGCCTCCTCGCCAATACATCGCGGTCCGCCACCGCGGTCGCCGCTTCGTTTTGCGAGATGAAGAGCCTCGACCAAGTGGACGCCGAGGTCATTTTTGCGCTGTACCCCAACATTTTAGACCGCTTGTACCGCGAGTCGGACAAGCGCAAGCGCGAGAATAAGAACCGGTCGAGCGTCACCAGCATTAAAGTGCTCGACAATGCGCACGTCATTGACAAGGACGCGATCGACGAGATGACGTTCGAAGAACGAAGCGCGCCACTGAGTCGCGTCTTTGAGCGCAGCAGCAGCGCCAACGAAGTCCTCAAGGGCGAGCGCTTGAGCCTCATGGTGGCAGCGAACAACGGCACTCGGAGCTTGAAGAACCTACAGAACGACCGCACGGACTCCGAGCGCGCGATATCATCCCCACCAATTGCCGCCGGTACAGCTTGGATGGTTGGACCTGACACGATCAATATTGGTGACGCAGGCTCGGGCCACACCGTCGTCAAAGAAACCTTGTCGAGCCTCACGAGTCTGCGCGTGGACGTCGAGCGCCTCAAGGTCTTCCTGGATCGAATTGGATACATATTTATACATCACTAGGATACACTTCAAACGATTCTCGAAAACCAAGCGCAGCTCATGACAAAGCTCAATGCGGTGGGAACCAAGGGCTCTGTACACAAGCGCAAAGATGGCACCGTCGTCAAGTCCAAGGCCACGACAGATCGCTCCTTTAAGCTGCGCCGGCAGCGGAGCCGTGGTGCGGACGAACTCGTTTCGATGGACGAAGACACTGAGAAACCAAAGAGGCCCGTGACACGGACGCCACCGCCTCTGTCACATCAAGGTAGCATCAAGGACTCGACTCGAAGTGGCCGAGAGACGAGTGACGACGGCAAGCTGTCCGACTACAAGAGCTCCAATGCGTCATAAGGCACATCTGCAATATAGATCCGCGGTGCTAGGAATCTACCTCGTGCAATTACCGGTATGTCTGGCGAACGGATCAAGCGCTTCAGCATACGTGGCACGCCACGAGCGACCCTCGGATCAGGTCCAACGACGTTTGCGCAATGGCCAGATCACGTTAAACACTACGTTTAATGCGTTTTACACGTCCTTTCCGAAGTTCGAAGTGCCACGGGTACCATTGAGTGGGATCCATCCATTTCCACATTGCTTGTGAGATGGCATGCGCTATGCAAAGGTGTCACTCGGGTGACGTCGCCCCTTTTTATACTGGTGTCGCCACGCCTCCATGCAGCCGAGTCGCGCTACTATTAGTATGCACGAGGTTGCATAAGCATGCTTCAAGGATCCCAGTCAACGCACTGCGGCTGCGATTGCGAAGCGTCGACGTCCGAAGCGATGTGACGAACGAACGAGGCACGTTGTAGAGGCCACTGGGCACCGTCGGCCAAGAGACTTGGGTGCTTTCCGTGCGTCATCTCGTCATCGCCGTCCATTTCTCTGTACCATGTACGCTGCGACATGCCAGCGTACGTTCGACATATCGATCTTTGTAGCGGAATGTACCCTGCGTACATCATACGTACAAAATACGAAGGGGCGACTGCGTAACGCTGGGTGAAATGACCTTTCAAAGTCGATGTGGCGCTCCGCGACCGCATCTTGTTTGACTGGCACGTGCGAGCAGCTAGTTGCACGCAGATTAGGACACCTTGCGGCCATTACACCGCAGCTGCGCCCGATACCGCGCTTCGCATGTCGGTACCAACGTGCGGAAATCTCCGTGTGCCTTCGTTGGGGAAGCTGCGCGGCTTCGACCGAAGGGTGCATTGACGTCGTCGCAGATGTGGGACAAAGGTGGCGTGATTCCAGCCCCTTTTGTGGCCGGAGGGGTAGGGCGCTGTGACTCGTCTTTTGTAAGTGAGATCTTGCGGCCGATGTCTTGAACCTGCGAGAATTGATACGGGTCGGGTTTCGCGGAAGGTTTTCATCATCATTTCGCATTTACATCTCCAATGCTCTTCCTCGCGATGCTCGTCGTCGTCAGCTCCGAGGGCCTCCGCGGGCTGCTCCAAGATGGCATGGCCTACCTGGCCTCGTACCCGTCGCTCTTCCTGCTCTTCCTCCTCTTTGGCTTTGCGGTCGCGGTCGCGAGCTCCATCTTGCACTACCGCTTCCACGACGCCAACAAGGTCGCGGCCGTGCCCATGGCGTGCTACGATTGCGAGCAGCAGTCCAAGACCAAGAAGACGACCAAGGCCGATGTCGCATCCAAGCGCATCATGGCCGAGAACGTTGGTATCCTCGCCATGGAGGTCTACTTCCCGGCCAACTACATTGACCAAGCCGACCTCGAGCAGTACGATGGCGTGAGCGCTGGCAAGTACACCAAGGGCCTCGCCCAAGAGAAGATGTGCTTTACGGGCGACCGCGAAGACGTCAACTCGATCGCACTCACGGCGGTCAAGAACCTCCTTGAAAAGTACGACATCCACCCGTCGCAGATTGGCCGCCTCGAAGTCGGTACCGAGACGATGGTCGATTTGTGCAAGTCGACCAAGACGGTGCTCATGGACCTCTTCCACGAGCATGGCAACTACGACCTCGAAGGTGTGACGTCTGTGAACGCGTGCTACGGTGGTACCGCCGCCCTCTTCAACTCGGTGGCGTGGGTCGAAAGCCGCGCGTGGGATGGCCGCTACGCGCTCGTTGTGTGCGGTGACATTGCGGTGTACGCCAAGGGCCCCGCGCGCCCGACGTGCGGCTGCGGCGCCGTGGCCATGCTCATCGGCCCCAACGCGCCGCTGGTCATGGAGAGCGAGCTGCGCACGACGTTTTCGGAGAACATGTGGGACTTTTACAAGCCGGACCCGCACTCCGAGTACCCGACGGTCGACGGCAAGTTCTCGCAGTCGTGCTACCTCAAGACGCTCGACGACTGCTACCGCCGCTTCTGCGTCAAGAACGAACTCGCCGGTGTCACCAAGAACGGCAAGAACTTTGACGTGGCCGCCAACGACTTTGTCATCTTCCACTCGCCGTACAACAAGCTGGCGCAGAAGGGTTTCTCGCGCATCATCTTCAACGACTTTCTCCGCAACCCGTCGCTGCCGCAGTACGAGCTCCTCAAGAAGTGGCACGGCGCCAAGCTCGAAGACACGTACTACGACCGCGACTTGGACGCTGCCGCGCGCAAGGTGTCGCTCGACCTCTGGAACCGCATGGTCGAGCCGTCCTGCGGCGCGTCCCGCGCCATTGGCAACTGCTACACGGCCTCCGTGTACATCAACCTCGCGTGCCTCGTCGACACGGCCCGCGCGTCGCTCCACGGCAAGCGCATCATGCTCTTCTCGTACGGTTCGGGTGCTGTCGGCTCCATCTTCTCGCTTCGCGTGCCCCGCCCGTCCGAGCGCTTGCCGACCGAGGCCGGCGCCGTCCCGTTCACGCTCGAGCGCATGTCGGACTCGCTCAACCTCGTGCGCCGCCTCGACGCGCGCATGAAGCGGACGCCCGACGAGTTCAACGCGCATTTGGATCTGCGCGAGGCGTCGCACGGCCTCAAGTCGTACACGCCGCTGCAGTCGACGGACGCGCTCTTCCCCGGCACCTACTACCTCGTCAAGGTCGATGACAAGCACCGCCGCACGTACGCGCGCAAGCCGCTCAACCAGCCGCTCGCGTATGCGGCGCTGCCGCCGCTCACGGTCGCACCACCGTCGCCCAAGCCCGTGGTCGCGGCGCCCAAGCCGATTCACGTTGTGGTCTCGGGCGTCGGTGCCGGTGCGCCGGGCGCGGCTGGTCCGTTCCGCGCCGACACGTTCGAGAAGCTGCTTGCGGGTGACAACCATATCGATGTGCTTGGCGACGACGCCAAGGAGAGCATGCTCTCGCGCCGCGTCGTGCAGATCTCCAAGAAGGACGGCGTGACGACGCGGTCGCCTGTGAGCTCCGCCGACGAGTGCATTCAGCTCGCGGCCGTGCTCCGCCCCGTGGACCTCGTCGCCCAGTACGGCATCCCCAAGAGCCTTGTCGACGGCATGGACACGGCGTCGATTGCTGCGGTCGCCGCGGGCCTCGACGCACTCAAGCAGTCGGGCCTCGTGGCTGGTACGGTCGAGAACGGCTGGGGCAACTGGCGTCTCCCGGACGCGATGGCCGACTCGACCGGTGTCTTGTACGCAACGTCGTTCCCGGCGCTGGATGCGGCGGTGAAGGAGGTGGCGCGCTTCCACACGACGCCGACCGACGACTATGAGTTTGACCGCAAGCTTCTCTTCCGCCTCTTGGTGCTCGCGAACGCGCAGATCGCGCAGATCGTTGGCGCCAAGGGCCCGAACGCCCAAGTGAACGCGACGTGCGCCGGCACGACCGTGGCGATCTCGATGGCGCAGGACTGGATCAAGTCGGGCAAGTGCCAGCGCGTCATCGTTGTCGCCGGCGACATTGCGAGCAGCGAGAACCTGCTGCCGTGGATCGGCAGCGGCTTCCGCGCGCTTGGCGCCGCGACCCTGGCCTCGACGGTCGCGGACGGCGCGGTGCCGTTCGATCAGCGCCGCAGCGGTATGCTGCTCGGTGGCGGCGCCGTCGGCCTCGTGCTCGAAGCCGAGTCGGCGACGATCGCCCGCGGCCTCTCGACGCCGTCGACCGTGCACTTGGTCGCGAGCCAAGCGAGCAACTCGGCCTTCCACGGCGCGTCGATCGACAAGGAGCACCTCGCGCACGAGCTCAACCGGTTCCTTTCGACGATCGAGGCCGAGCACGGCATCTCGCGCGCGATGATTGCAGCGCACGGCGTCTACTACAGCCACGAGACGGGCACGCACGCGTCGCCGTCCAAGTCGTGCGCGTTCTCGGAGATCTCGGCGCTGCGCTCGGCGTTCGGCGAGGCCGGTCTGGCGACGCTTGTGATTGCCAACACGAAGGGCTTCACGGGCCACCCGATGGGCGTCTCGTTCGAGGACGTGGTCGCTGTCGAAGGCCTCAAGCGCGGCCGGATCCCGCCGGTCGTCAACTTCAAAATCCACGACGAGAATTTGAGCGCGACGCCGCTCCGTCTCAGCAATGGCGGCGCGTACCCGGACGTCAAGTACGCGCTGCGCTTCGCGGCCGGCTTTGGCTCGCAAGTGGCCTTTACGCTCTACGCGCGCTCGGACAAGAAGACCATGTAAACAGCCGACGTAATGCGACGCTGGTGTACGTATATATATATACAACGTTTTGCCAGCGAGACAAGTGCAGGGGAGGACGTGTGCTTTGGGTGTCCTATGACCATAACGACGAGTCGCTATGCGTTGTCCATTTGGTGGAGCATCTGCGTCACGTGGCCGATCGGGTTGTACGGGTGGAAGTGGCCGTCGTCGTGCTTCTTGGCTTTCTTGGCCTTTTTGTCTTTTTTGTGCTTTTTTTCCTTCTTGTGCTTCTTCTTCTCGCCGATCGGCGACGACGGCACGGACGCCTTGCCGTCCGGCGCGGCCTGCGGGATCGTAAACCACGAGGCGTCGAAGAAGTGCTCAAAGAGCGCCTTGGCCGCCATCGGGCTGCCCGCGTCTTTGGTCCAAAACGCCTTGGCCGACTCGTCGGGCGTGGCTTCAATGGCCGCGATGAGCCGACCGCCGACCGTAGTGTACTGGTGCATGTGCACGGGGTTGGCACTAAAGTCGTGCGTCTTCTTCTCGCCAATCCACGCGTTGACCTTCTTGACGAGAAGCTCCTCGAGCTCGACCGCGCGGAGCAGCTGCGGCTTGGGCACGAGGCTACTTCCACTGCGGTTCGTGTTGCTGTTTGTTGAGAGCACATGCTCCTCTTGCTTCACCAAAGCCGCGTGCAGGCCCTTGACCATCGCGTTGCCCGGCCCTTCCCAGCGCTCGACCAGCGTCATGCTTGGGCTTGCGGCTGTGTGGTGGAATTCCAAATTGCGCTAAAAACACCCAATTTGGACTTCAACATTTCGCACTCCATGCAGGTCATCCTAGCCTGTGGACCAGCTCGAGTGCGGAGGTTGGTGACGATAGGGCGTTTGCCAACGACGGCAAAAGACTCGATGAAGAGTTTGCATGCTCGAAACAGAGTTTGCATAGAACGCCCGTGGTTGCGCCGCCGTGACGACAGACTGGCGCGTTCACAGGCACGCGCCGAGCTGAGGAATATCCTCGCCTCACGCCATGTTTTCGCCAGATGCAGTTGTGCATTCAGGCTTGAACAGCATACTAAGGGCATTGCTTTGAGATTGCTAAACCATCGGGGTTGGAGCTCGTGCTTCCGGGAGCCTACAACATTCATCATGTCGCCAATCTTCCATGCTTGTCGTACCTGTAATGATGGGGGTACGCCATCTGCACAAGTGCTACAGCGGCGTCTTGCTCGTCGACGCTCACTTGCACGTCGACGGTCACTTGCACGTCGACGGCCACTTGCACTAATGGAGACGGAACCGCGTCGGCTACATGCGTCTCGGGCACTTGCGGATCTGCGGCAACGATCTCGTCGTTGATCGCCATCGGTGCTTGCGGAGCTGGGGCCGCGGCGGTGTCTGCTGCCATGAGCGCTTCAAGACTTGCAGCGGCTGTGTCTTGGTCGCCGACTGGCGTCGCCGGCGCTTGTGGAGCTTGGGCGGCGGCGATGTCATGGTCGCCGACCGGCACTTGTGGTGCTGGGGCAGCCGTGTCGACCGCTCGCACATCTGGAAAGACCAATGGCCCAAACGTTCGGTAGCAAATTGCGCACGAGAATACGTTGGGCAAGAGCCGTCGGCGCTTGCCCTTGACCGTTCGCCGCCCGCAGTCGACGCACTTCGCCGCCATGCGTCTTTTGTTGTCCGCTCTGCGTGCTTTTTGCACACAAACAAGATATAATTCTAAAAACACCGCACGTACTGGATTGAAGATTGGGCACGTCACAACGTAAAAGGTACGTCGATGTACGCGTCGCCACACGCGTCCTTGGACCTAGAACATTCAAAGATGATGTAATGTGTGTGCCGGGCTGCAATGCGATCATGCATGCCCTCCTAGTGCGCTTGTCCGACGTCGACGAAGGCTGGGCACTTGAGATGCACTGCCAATCAATATTCTTCGATTTCCGAAGTTCGAAGGCAATAGGCCAATAGTGAAACGGCGTTTAAACATGCACTCTATGGTGGATGTGCCGATACAAATACCTTGTGTAACAAATTGACCGGGACGTCGCGGCCGATCTCGCTGGGCAGCGAGCGCCAAATCGTGTTTAAAAACGATGTCGCCCATGTTGAGCAAGACGATAGAAAACAGTTTGGAGAGTAGAGCAAGCTCACTCTCCTCCCTTGGGGAGGTCTGGATCACATGAATTGCACAGCAACAGATTCTTATAATATTTATTATTTATGCTGCTTGAAAGCAAATTGCTCGATTGAAAGTGGCCGACATTGGCCGCAACCTCGCACGCTGTCTGTCATCCGGGCAGACATGAGCTTTACACCAACAAACAGACACAGAATGCATCACGCTGCATATATAGACTTGATACTTTGCCGCAACAGATTGCTCTAAAAACCAAACGAGAAGGGCGCGGACGTCGTCGACGCTTCGGTCGCGAGGGTCCACGCACTCTTTTGGTGCTTGCGCGCTTCGATCGCATCAAACTCGGCAATCCGATCCGTGTGCGTCTCTTGGAGCACGGCTCGGAACTTGCCATACAGAAGCGGTCGGTCGGCCTCGTCGACACCTGACACTTGGTCGGGCTTGTTCTTCAAAAGGCCAGCGTATCCTAGAAAATGCCCCAGTCATTTGCATGCTCTTTCGCGTGTAGCAACGTACAAAGAGGCTGCTGTTGCAGACAAAGTTTTGCGTGATGGCAAGGCACTCCTCCGTGTTGAGCACGAGGTGCCACCAGCCTTTTGGCACGAAAATGACTTCGCCTTCGCGGACAATGCCTTCGAGGTGCACCGGCGCCTTGGTTTTCGTCTGCTTGTAGAACGTAACGAACCACTCCATGAGCGACACGGGCGTCGACACTTCGCCGCCGTCGGCGCTTGGGTGCACACCGGGCGGCGTCACATCGGGCGGAAACATGATCCACTTCTTCGCCCCGCGGATGATGGCGTTCCACGCACACGTCGAATTCGGGTCGATATGAAATGACGACCCTGACCCTTTCGGGCCAAAGATGAGCCAGCGGTAGTCCGGTCGGTCGCTCCCAAGGAGCTTGAAGAGGTCGTCGTCAAAGTACTTGGGCACGCTGTAGTCGGCCGCGAGCGCCGGAACCGTCGACGCAAAGTGCTTGTCAAAGATGAAGAGGGGCTGGTCATCGTGGAGCGTCCGTGCGTACGTGAGGTACTGCTCCATGGTCATGTGGAACCCGCCGGCGTAAAACTTGGTGGCGCCGCAGACCTGGTAGAGGTACTCGTCGCTCCAGCGGTCCATCGCCGGCCAAGACGAGACGACGTTGGTGAGGATCACGGGCAAGTTGGGCACCTCAAACTGCTCTTTAAAGGCCTCGACCGAGAGGCTGTTGCCGTCGACGCGCGGGATCGTGTCGATGGCCAAGCTGGCCCGCGTGAGGAGCGCGTTTGGCGACTGCGCGCAGTAGAACGGCTGGAAGAGCAAGTCCGAGTAGAAACCTTTGACGACAATTGGCGCGGCCGACGGCAGCGTCGCGCGTGGGCAGCGCGTCGCCACGTACGCTTGGCGCCACGTGGCTTGAGGCACAAAGTCGCCTCCAAAGTTCTCCAGGACGAACGTCCGCCAGTACTCGTCGTGGTAGGCAAAGATGTACCACGCGCGGCTCGTCGCGCTTGTTGTCGCCATGTCCATGGGCTCGAGCCACTCAAAGATCGAGTTGAGCACCGTGTCGGGCAGCGCTGCGAGGCGCCCGAGGCCGCCGGTTCGACACTCCTTGATACCCTTGTCCATGTCGTTGAAGCAGTTGCCCCATGGCTTGACGCCTAGCGGGTGCGCGATGGACGCCGACGGCGTTGCCGTCGCAGGCTCGGCGATGCGTTGGCGCTTGTTGGGCGACATGGAGCTCAGTCGCGAAATGCGAGCCTCCGCCACCGATGCACCGCTGCAAAAACCTGGCAGCCCGCTCTTCCCGGTGTTTGATTGGCCCAAGGATTGTGATTTCGGCCAATGAAATGCCGTTGATGACGCCATCTCCCAAAGCGCGCCCTTTTCTATGACAGTCCTCAATACTAGAGTCGGTAAGGCCACACGCTCGAGAGAGCAAGCTACTTGTACGGTACGCCTAAAACCATCTTCATACACTGTCTGTGCAGTGTTTTATGTCGGCAAACACGTTAACGAGTGGTATCAGTTCCCACAAGTGAATCTGTCGATCGGGCGACACGACACGTCGTAACGGCTCCTTGACGCATGGCCGACGAAGCGCTGGCATTGAACCTCTCAGACGCCTCACTGTCTCTGAAACCAACGGCGTCCCCAAGGCACGGCAACGACGAGGCAGGCAATGGCGACTACCACGAAGCGCATGTGCGAGACCGGAATGCGCCTGCTGCGATGGACTTGCGGTTTAGCTTTCACTTTGAAGAGAAAGGACCTGGACTGTACGCTGCGTAGCTCTTCTGCGTCTCACACTCGTTGCTGCCTAGAGAGACTCCGGTCGACGCCGAGAAGGTGCTGCAGCTGCAGTGGAGCTCGTCAGACGCGCTGGCGCAAGAGGACGCAAGCGCGGACGAGGGGCCAAATATCGACACCGTAAAAACGGTCATCTGGCAGCACGGGGCTCTGCATGGCAGTCGTAGGCAGCTGTACTCAAGTACAAACAAAGCCAGCCGATTGCGTTTGCTCCAAGTGAAGCACCAGAGCCGGCAGAACAATCGCGCGAACCAACGCCAGCGAATGAGGCAGCACGGGATACAGAGCTCGTATTGGTGCCAGAGCCCCTATCGGCGTCAGAGCTCACTCTGCTGCCAGTATTTACTCCTACTCCAGAGGCCCCCTCCGCGACAGAAGAGTTTTCTTCGATGCCAGAACCCACTCAATTGAATCCCACGGTCGCGTCAGAGTGTGCACCTGAACCCTCACCGATTTCAGAGCTAAAAGCCGTGCCCACACCACGCAACGAAGTTGCTACGCACGCTATGAACGATGTGAGGGCACTCGACGAAGCCGCTGCCACCGCTGACGCCAAGCTGCACGAGAACGAAAAATCTGTCGAGGAGAAGACGACCGACCGTGCCGATGCCAAGACCGACGCAACAAACAGCGACACTAAAGCTGACGCGAAGGCAAAGCACGAACGATCTCCAGCACCCGCCGCCAAAGATACAGTCGACAACCACTCGAATCGAACCGCCGAGCTCGTCGCTGACGCCAAGGCATCGGCCGACCTTCCAGACGCTGACGAGAAGCCATCGTCCTCCAGCCATCCAGTGCCAGAGACTGACGCCAAGGCAGCCAGCGCGACCAAGACCGACGACGAGCGCGATGCAAAGACGACCAAATTGCGACCTCGGGCAGCATCTGCGGCCGAGACGTACTCGGTAGCAAACTTGTACCCTGTCAAGTGGGACGACCCGACAGCCGCTGCTGTTCCATCACTGCGTCGCACGAGCACCAAACCGACCGCGACAGGGCTTTCTGCGACAGTGCCAGTGGTCAAGAAACGAAGCACGTCGGCCAACGCGGCGAGCAGTACTCTAGTTCAGCTGCGCCAGTCGCAGCTGCAGCACGCAACCGAAGTCGCGCGTCTCAAGACACTGCTCGACTGCGTGACGCAGGAGCGAGACGTGGCACTCGCACGTGCCCAGCGGGTGGGTGAATTCACCAAGTATCAGACAATATTGAATGTGATCTGTAGACACACGAGACGCTCCAAGCCAAGACGGACGGCCAGGAACAGCTGCACCTCCAGGCGGCGACCGCGATCGCGGAGCGCGACGCTTTGCAAGCCCACTGCAAGACGCTGCAGGAGGCGATCCGGAAAGAGCAAGTGGCGGCCGAAGACGCGAGGAAGCGCACGGCTACGTACCAAACCGACATCCATCAGCTCAAGGTCGCTACACTTGCGACACCATCGGCTACATCCCAACCTTAATAGGCCAAGTGGAGTGTGTGCCAGGGTCAGATTGCGGCGCTCGAGTCGGAGAAGACTGCGCTCGCAGCTGCCGCCGAGACGTCCAAGCACGAGGTGTACCGCGTGCAAGCCGCCCACGAGAAAGCGATGGCGCGCATCGCCAAGCTCCAAAAAGACATCTCGCTCGCGAGCACAGCCCACGCATCCGAGCGCGCGAGTTGGAAGCGCAAGATCGAGACGCTGAGCGCCGACGCCAAAGCCACCGCGGTGCGGCTTCAGCACGAAGCGACCAGCGACATGCAGCTCAAGCTCCAGAGCGCGACGATGGTTGGCGAGAAGGCGCGGCGGGAGAAAGACGAGGCGACCGAGACTCTGCGACGACGCACGCAACTGCTCGAGTCCAAGCTCGAGACGGCGACGGATCGAATTCGGGTACTTGAAGCGCAGCTCAAGGTCGCCGCGATGGCCACCAAGAAGCACACGGCGGCACTGGACCTACAGAGCGCCAACAAGCGCCTCGAGACAGAGCTCCATCAGCTCCGACGCTGTGTAGCGCTCCAGCAGAAAAAGGCGCCGCTTCGCGCAACAGCGCCAGCGGCACCACCCCGACGCGACCTCGTCACGATGTTGCCACCGGCGCCAAGTCGCGTCATGACGGTTGACACGGCCGTGCAAGCAGTGATCGATGAGGCGTCGGAATCGGAGAGCGCACGGGTAGCGGATCTCGAAGCGGCGCTCGCAAGGTACGCTGCGACTTGCAGGGGTATTGTGCAACAACAAACATTTCGTAGACTCGAGGGCGTCGTCGCGGGCAAGACGGAACAGCTCACGTCCCTACGCGAGCTGCACGCGCAGGAGCTGCAGGTGCAAGCCAGGGCCTTCCTCGCGCGACTAGGGTCCACGAGCTAACACGCAGAATGTTGTTTTAAACGTCTCGCCTTGCAGTCGATGTTTCGTGCAGTGTACACCGGTGCACCTGCCGGTTGCTGTCACAACAAAAATATGCACTGCGCCTACTGCAACACCAACGACCATCGATTTCACGGCTGCATCGCGCTCCGGCAAGCCATGATCCAGCGCTCGGGGCTAAAGGGCTTCGTCGTTCCACAAGGTCTCTGGTGCAGCTACTGTGTGTCGTTTGGCCGGTTTGAAGGCCACGTTGAAGCCCACTGCCGCTGGCTCGTGGAGCACGTGTACATGGGCGTTCCCATCTCGCGACAGTGCCTGCCTCGACGCCTCGTGCTACCCAACGTAGCACCGCCGACGTCCGAGTGCGGCTACTGCGCCGACCGAGCCCACACGGTGGAGCACTGCACGATGCTTCAATTTGACGCGGTCGCTGGGAGCGTTCGCCGCAACTTTCGCATTCCGGCCGCCGTCGGCTGCAGCTACTGCATTCTGCACCAGAAGCTCCGGCAGCACCCGTTGGACGCGTGCTACCGATTGCAAGAGCACCAAGAAGCGCGGCAAGTGCACCCGCGCTTCCCCATGGCGAGCAGCAAGGGGCCGCCGTGCACTTCGCCAGAAATGATCAAGCGACTGGCCACGCACTCTGTCGACACCCCACGCAAGCGGTCCAAGTACGGCCCTGCGTTGTGAATTGCGTTGCCAGTTGGACGTCTTAAAAGCATGTACTAGCGTTGATTTTGAGTTGAATTATGCAATATTGTACATGGCGAGTTTATGGCGCCGTGGCGGTGACGTAGGCGCCGCTGGCAAAGCTGCCGTCGGGCAAGAGCAAGCTGTCGGGGCAGAGGTATGAGTTGACGTTCCCACGCTCGCAGAAGAGACTCATGTAGCCGTTGTTGTTGACGGCTTGGATGCGCATATAGTACGTCGTCCCCGACACGATGCCATGGGCTGCATTCGTCAAGAGGATGTTGGTGCCGGCGACCGGGACGCGGTTCGTGCCCGAGAAGACCGACGACGTACTCCACTCGAGGTAGTAACTTCGGAGCCCAGACCCGCCATACACGGCGCTCACGCCGAGAATCAACGGACACGGCACAGGCGACGCGAGCGAGCCAAAGCACGGAATGCCGTGGTACGGAACATACGGCGCCTGCCACTGGATGTAGATGCCGGCGCTGGGCGTCGAGACCACGGACGCCGCGAGCGAGATGGGTTTGCCCGGTGCGACGAGCGCGGGCACACTCGGGACGGGCGCTGCGTCCTGGGGCGCGCTTACGCCGAGCCGATTCACGGCAAAGACGCGCACAAAGTACGCGGTCTGCGCGGCGAGCAGCGTGATCGTGTGCGACGTCTGCGCCGTGTCCGAGATCGAGACGCTGCTGCGGTCCGGCGCCGGCGTCAGACTGTCGTACGTGGCGACGACGTCCCACTCAACGATGTAGCCCGTGAGCGCGTCGCCGCCATTGTCGACCGGCGGCGCCCACCCGACCGTGAGCATGCTCGGGGACGTCACGCCAAGCAGCACGTTGGTGGGCGAGAGGGGCACCGTGGACGGGTTGAGGGAGAGGGGCGACGAGAGCGCCGGCAGTCCCGTGCCTTGCGAGTTGGTCGCGCGCACGTGCACAAAGTAAAAGACACCTTTTGTCAACCCCGGGATGATCGCAGTAAAGGGCGAGCCATTCGCGAGGTTGTTGACAACCAATGACGCCGGCGACGCAGAAAAGTCCGGGGCGGTCGACCACGTCACCGTGTACGACGTGATGATGTCGCCGCCGTTGTCGACCGGTGGGCTAAACACCACTTGCAGCGTCGAAATCGAGTTGACAGTGAGTGTCACGCCGGTCGGCAGACCGGGCACCACCATGGGCTTTTGCGGACTTAGCACGGCTTGCGGCAACCCAAACCCAATCGAGTTAAAGGCCGTGACGCGGACGTAGTAGAACTGACCCTTGGTGAGTGCACCGACCGCGGGGATGACTTGTGCGCCTGTGCACGGCGGGTAGAGGATACCCGCGGTGACCTTGACGGCGGCCACTTGGTAGTCGGTGGGCGCACACGTGTTAGCGGCGCAGTTGAGACTCGACGACGACGCGACGGCCTCGAGGGTAAAGTCGTCGCCGGCGTCCATGAACGTGATCGACCACACATACCCTACAACACGCGCATGAGACGACGCCTCCATCACCTTTTTTGGGTACCGCCGTCGGCCGCCGCCACTGGCGTCCGGGACACCGTCACACCGTTTACGATCGAGGCGAGGCCTTGCAATTTGCGCTGGAGCGACCCCGACGTCCGTTGCCGCACCACGTCGCACGTGTCGGTGCAGGTAGCGCACGCTGTGCAGTAGAGCAGCGAGAACGCGGGCTGCGCGCCGAGCTCTGCAGCCCCAAGCGCGACGGCGTTGAACGGGATCGGGTCGGTCGTCCACACGGCGTTGGCACGCGTGAGCTTGAGCTGGAACCACCCGGCCCCGATCGGCGACGTCTGCGCGACATTGACGCGGCTCGACGTGACCCTCCAGACCGCATGCACATTGGCGACGGCACACCATACACTCTGGCTTCCCGCGCTCGAAAACGCCGGCGACGTGTCGTACTCGACGAGGTATTTCAAAATGGGCGACCCGCCGTCGCTCGTTGGGGCCGAGTACGTCGCCAGCAGTTGCGTCGACGAGCCAGGCTTGACGCTGACAGAGACAGCGGCGGGCGGCGACGGCACCTGCAGTGGCGGTGTAATGACCACCGGGTAGCTTGCCGCCCGAGGTCCAAACGAAAGCGTGTTGCGGGCTGTGAGCGACGCGTAGTACGCCGTCCCGGTCGTGAGATTCGGGATCATGTAGGTGAGGACGTTGGCGGCCGTCGTGTCGTAGAAGCCGTAGCCGACGGCAGCTTCGCCGATGCGCACGTACGTGTAGATGGCGGCACAGACCGTGTCGGCAGGTAAACACCACGCGCCTGTGTTGAGCACGACGTTGTTGCCGTCGTAGACGGTTGCGACGGACGAGGCTGGCTGTAGCTTGCTGCTGTCGACGGCGAGCGCCGGGGCGTTGCCAACGAACGACGTAAAGGTGATGACGTACGCCACCATGTTGGCGGGAAACGCGCCATGGGTGATCGCCGCCACCGACACTTGGCCAACCGTCGAGAGTTGCTGAAGCACGTTTTGCACCAGCGACGCCGGCGCGGACGCCGGGAGGTAGTTGGACCACGACGACCCTTGGAATGCCAGTCGGAAAAAGCCGGCTGTCGTCTGGGCAGCGTTGGTGTTGGTGATCGTAAGCACTTGAACCTCGGGCGTACCGGGGGTGCTGGTTGTGCCACCGACGACGCCGGCCACCGCTTCAAATGTACTCGCTTGGATACCGCTGCCACCGGTGGACGAGACGATGGCAATTTGCAGCAACGGCTGGTCGCGCAGCGCCGTCGTGAACGTTACGCTCCACTGGTACCCTTGATTGACGTTGATGGCGCTGCGCGTGACCTCGACGTTTCCGATGAGTGGCGCACCGGGCGTCGTGCCGCCACCGAGGTTCATGAGCGCGCTACGGACGTTTTCCGGCGCGCAGTTCAGTGCCAAGCTGCCAGTGAGCGCACCACCAAACGCCAAGGTGAACGTTAGCGCTGTCGGTGCTGTTGTCCACAGCAGTTGCACCACTTGCACTTCGGCGCGAGAGGCCGTCGTCCACCATTCCACGTGGTAGTAGCTCAGCGGCCGGCCGTTGGACGTCGCCGGCGGCGCCCACACGACCGTGGCCTGCGTGATCGGTGCGTTCGGTTGCTTTATGGGCGTGCTGATGCGAACACTGGTCGGCGCCGACGGTGGCCCGGACGGCGCCAGCGTGTTGGTCGCAATCGTCGCGAGACTGTACCCGACGCTCGTCTTGGCACGGACTTGCACAAAGTACTGCGTGCCGGCGACAAGCCCCGTGATCGAATACGTGAGTGGACCGCCCGCAAACAAGGACACAAAACTCGCCGCGGGGACGTCCACAGGAAAGAGACGCCCCGTCGACGTGAACGTCGAGACCGTGTCGACATCGACTGAATAAAACGTCACGGCGGCGCCGTTGAGCCCCTGGCCGTCGCGCGTGGACGGGCGAATCTGCAGCTCGAGCGACGTAGGCGACTGCACGTACAAGACCGCCGAAAGCACCGGGTCTGGAAGGACATTGGTTGGCGTGATCGCGATCGGAAACGACCATTGACAGTTGGTCGGCGGCGTGCCCGAGACGGCGACGCGCGTAAACGGCACCGAGTTGACGGCTGCGAGGCGGACGTAGTACGTCACGTGGGGCGTGAGCCCTTGGATGAGGTACTGGTACGGCGGTGTGCCCTGGATCGCGACGCCCGACACCGGCACCGGCGGACTCCGGTAGAACACAACGTCGTAGGCTTGTGCGACGAACGCCGGACACGCGTTGGCCGCCACCGTGATCGTCGTTGGCGAAATGGCCGTGATCGTGAGCACACATTGCATGGCTCCGAGCGTGATTTGGTTGCTGACGACGAGAACGCCAGTTAAGTCCGTCGAAACACTGAGCGTCGTGGCGCCAAAGGCATTGGCGCAGCCCGTGCACGCCGGTCGTCCGTGCAGAAAGCTCGTGTGCGTGTCCCACTGCACAAGGTACGACGTAATGTCGCTGTTGTAGTTGATCGCGCTGTTGGAAGGCGGCGCCGGCGGACCAAAGTACACGACCGCCTGCGTGCCCGAGACAACGACGATGTTGAACGCGTTCGGGGCGTTGGGCACTTGCCGCGGCGTCGCCGTCACAACTGCGGACGCAACGCTGGCGCCGTTGTCGTTGATGGCGTTGACGGTGAGAAAGTACGGCGTGCCCGGCGTCAACCCTGGTGTCGATGGCGACACGTAGACACAGCGATGGCACGACGCACCGCGCGTCACGACCGTCGCGTCACTTGGCTTGAGCTGCAGATTGCGCGCGCGCAGCTTGCCCGGCGTTGAGACAGAGAGCAAGTCAACAGTGTACTGGTACCCCTTAGTCCACTCATAGACAGTCACGCGGAGGGCGGTGGGGCCGACATACGCCATCGGGTTGCCGTTTGTATCGCCGAGGTACAATGCATTCGACGGCAGCGATGACGACGCCGTGTCACTGAGAACGGTGTACCACGTGCCGCCAATCTGGATCGGGACGCCCGGCACGCCGTAGGCAAACGAAGCAAAGTTGCACACTTGGCCGAATGAGCACGTCACGTACAGCTGGCCTTGTACGACGTCGACCGTGCCGGTGAGTGCGGATGTCGCGAACGATTGCGCCACCGACACCGTTCGAATCGCCGGAAGACTCTCGAGCGCGACGCGGACGTCGATGGCGGTCGACTGCGCGTTCAGCGGTGGTGTCGTGGCGCCGTTGAAAGTTAGCTGGAACGTACCGCTGAGCGCATTCGCAGGGCGCACGTAAATGCCGGCCACGCTCGTTGGCGCAAGCACAACTGTTGTGCCACCCGCACCATCGTCCGCTGCCGTGCTCCCAAGTGCGCCATAGACGTAATGAAACGTGATCGTCACGACATCAGGCGTAGGCGATGCGCACAAGAGGAGCTGCGACGGCGTCGTCACCGTGACGCCACCGGACGGTGCACCCAGCGCCGTCGCGAGTCCAGTCGCCACGTCACCCAAGAGCGCGTTGAAGGGAAACGTGGTCGTGATGCTCTTGGCGGTGATGGCAACCGCGCCCGACGTGGCCGTGCACTGGAATGCCAGCACCTCCTTCCGGTAGCTCGTGCTACCAATGGCGACGATCGACGGCACGGCGCAACCGGCGGACGATACGAGAATCGACTGCGGTCCAAACTGCCCCGAAAAGATGATTGCAAACGACGTGCTGAGCGCAACAACACCGGTACTCGGTGTCACGGTGACGACGCCGTTGATCGTCGGAAGGGCATTCAGCATGCTCTGCACGGTCGTCAAAGGTGTTGTCCCAACTAAAATCGTGCCGGTCGCCGCGCCCATGAACGAAAGTGTAAAGCTCGGGCAAACAGCGCCCACGGCAATGCTCTGCGTCGTCGCGGTCGGTGGCGAGAGCGTGCCCGACCAGCTGAGACTCGAAGCGCCCGTGGTCACGTACTGTCGCGTCGTCAAGAGCGCGGGGTCCGAGATGGTTAGCGCCATGGGTGCTGCGTTAAACGCATTGGACGTGTCCCAGTTGATCGTATACCCCGTGATGGGCGACCCATTGTCGGTCGAAGGCGGCTCGAACGAAACCGCGAGACGCGAGCCCGAGCCCATGGACCCGGGGACAAGCCGCCGGACGTCGACGAGCGCAGTCGTGCCCGTGAGCGCTGCCGTGTTGGCTCGGAGCAAGGGGAGACTGCCGCCCGTCACCACGTTGTCGACAAACGTAACAAACCATTCGTACCCGCCTTCAAAGTCCGGGCCGGTCCGAGTTACGGAGAGCGCGCCAATCGTGGCGAGCGTTTGCAGCTTTTCTTGGATCGACGAGCCGTCGCCAAGCGACTGCGCGGGGGATGCAGCGGCATTCCACGCGATCGGCGGCGTCGTTGCGCCGAGAAACGTCAGCGTAAACGTCCCCCCAAGCTGGTTCCCTGCGACAACTTCCGTCACGACAATGTCGTTGCCGATACCCGAGAGCAAGTTGGTCGGCGTGAGCAGCGGCGCATTGCCTTGGTACGTCAAGAACGAGATTATCCACGTGTACCCGAGTTGTCCGTTGGGCCCGGTCCGCGTCACGAGGACAGTCCCGACCCACGACTGCTGCTGCAGAATCGACGTCATGGTCGGTTCGTCCGCATCGAACGGAATCGGGTCGGACGCGCCGAGGAGGAAGCTGCCGCCGAGCACATTGCCGTCGACGATCGTGGCGCCGGCGCAGGTGGCCCCACTCACGGCGCGAAAGGTGGCGTCGGCAGAGCAAATCCACTGCGGCACGTCGCCGCTGCCCTCGTCGAACACGATCGTCCACTGCGTGCCGCCTTGGGCATCGCGGAGAGTCGCCGAGACGTACACGTTGGGGCCACCGATTGGGAGACGTGCAATGTCGGCTTGAAGCAAACTCGCTGAAGCGGTCGCCGCTGCAAAAATCCGCTCGTAAAGTCGTTGGGATGTGTGTACGTGATCGCGACGCTGGCCGTCGTGGCTGTCAGCACGTTGTTAACGAGTGTTTGGAATGGCGTACAGCCCGTTGCCACGACGAGCGCCGGTACCGGCTGCCCTGGGACGTACCGCGACACGCCGTGGCCATGGAAAAAGATATCGTAGATGGCCCCGTTGGGCGCAACCACTGGGTCTAACGACTGCACAACGAGCACCTCATCGATGTTTGGCAAGAGCTCGAGCGCTGCCTCAAGGTCCGCTGCGGCGATGTTGAAGGGCAGACAGGCCGTCGACCCCGTGCCGCCAGCAAACGAAAACGAAAGCGTAAATCCACCCTTGTACAGCACTGCGGCGCTTTGCACGACGAGCCTCTGGACGGCGGTGTTGGTGCCCATCGCGCTCTCCAAGTTCTGGCTCTGGCGTAGCGAGTAGGGCGCACCACCCAAGGTTGCAAACGCGGTGCACGGCACCGACGCCGCCGGGGTTTCCAGTATCTGCATCGGCGCGACTTGGCCCGCGACGTTGAGGCTCACAAAGGTCACTGAAAACGTGTAGCCGTAGTTGGAGCTGACGGTGCCATCGCCGGTGCGTGTCACAACAATGTCAGAAGCGACCAAGGCTCCTGTGGCCACCAGCGCCGCGGCCACATCGCTCGCTTGGGCGTTCCAGTTGATGGCCGCTGTTGGGTACGGCTGCTGCGTCAAGGCGCCGATATTGTTGCTGACGGTGTCTGTGTACACGAGCTGAAATTGACCGGCCGTGATCGTTGCGCTGGCAGCGATCGTAATGACTTGCACTGTTGGCTGTCGAAACGCGATGGCCCCTACGACGCAGGTGCTCGACCCACATGGGTTGGTGGTGACCGTGAGCGTCTGGACCTCCGAGATCATGGCGGCCGACGTCGTCACCGACTGTACTTCAAGTACGTGACGCGCGGCTGTTTTGACGCGTTGGACTTCGCTCACAAATAAGTCGAGGCCCGTCTGGACGTTGACAGGAGGTGGTGGCACGGCGCTGGGAATGATCGATGTTGACGCCGACCACGGACTCGAACCAATCGCCGTCGTTGCCGCAACGCGCATGTAGTATTCGTTGCCTGGCTGGAGGTTGGTCACACTATAATTGTTGGACGGCGACCCTTGAACAAAGTTGTCAAAGACGGTGACGGCACCCGTGACGCCAGTGCTGTCGACACCAAGCGGTGCGACGTCGCCAATCATCTCGGCGAACCGGAGTGACCACTGGAACCCGTTCACTTTGTACACCGCCAAGTTGGCGCCGCGACTACCAATGTAGGTGGCGGGTACCGCTGCCGACGCGACCGTGGCAAGGGGCACCGTCGACGCCGCGAGCAGGTTCGTGTTGGACCCCGCGCGTATCGTGGTGACGGTGACGGTGCCAGTGCCAAAGTTTTGAAGGTTGCTTTCCGTCGGTGGGCCAATGTTGCCCATGACGAGCGATCCGAGGCAGTACACCGTGTAGAGGTATCCGTTCGGCGACAAGATCGGGTCCGTGCGCACCGTCACAGTGACGCCCGACGCCGCGCCAGTCAGCGTCGCAAAAGCTATCTCCAGCTCGGCTTCGGTGGCTTTCCACGACACGGTCGTCGTCGTGCTACCGAGCGTCAGGTCGTACGTGCCACTGGGCGCAATGTTGCCGTTGGGGTTCGACACGACGATCTGAAACACGGCAAACTGCTCGTTGAGTACGGAAAACGTCTGCGATACACCATAGAGCACGACGGCACCGACGGCATCCCCGGTGTACGGCGTCGACAGCGCGAGTCGGTTGTCGGCCGTGCCACCCGCGTACACGGAAACCACCGTCACGGACGACGTGGCAGCAAAGGCGGTGCAGCCCAAGGTGTCGACGACGAGGAGCGGCAGCGTGCCGCTGAGCGCCGGCGCTGTAAACGTCACCGTAAACACAAACCCGTTGGGGGCGCCGACCGGATCAATGTCTCGGTTGACGACGACGCCGTCGGCTCCGATCGTCGAGAGTGTGTTGAGCGCAGTTTGGACGGCGGAGGCGGCTGCGTTGTAGTCGACACACGTCCCCGTCGTTTGGCCGAGGAACCCGATCTTGAAGCTCGGAGTCCCAGCTATCGGTGCAGTTGCATCCGCCACGACGATGCGCTGGATCGCATAATTGCCGCCGCCGTCGACGACGCTGGCTTCAATGCGCCGAGAGCTGCCGCCGACGGTCGACCACCCGTTGGTGCATGTGGCTTCGTCGGTAATTGTAATGGGCGCCACGTAGCTGTACGAGCTTCCAACAAAGTAGAAATCGTACGCGTATGCTGGCGTCCCGTCCCGTAGCGTCTGCACGTAGATCGATGGCAGCCCCGACGTCACGGGCGAACACGCTCCGGTGCCCATGGAAAAGACGACGAGCGGTGCGACGTTGCCAAGGACGTTGCTGAGGCCGACGCGAAGGTTGCCGTTGTACGCAATCGTATACTGAAAGCCGTATCCCGACGCCGCCGAGCCGTCACCGGACGATGTCACGACAATGTGGCCACTCATGACATTGCTCAGTCCGTTGAGAGCGGTTTGGAGCGCCGTCGCCGAGAGACCGTAGTTGAGACAACTCGTCGTTGCCGTTGCGCCGTTGTTGGTCAGCGCGAGGCGGAAGTACCCATTGGCGCCGTTCACGACCGGAGCGTTGGACGCCAGCACGAGTTGCTGGAGCTCTGTCGTCGACGTGCCCGAGCCGTGGGCCGACACGAGGACGGTATCGGGCCACGCGGCGTTGACTTGGTCCTGGATCGCCGCACTCGTGTCTCCCCACTTGATACAAGTCGTTGCGACGCTGCCCAAGGAGAGCTTATAGTACCTATATCACGATAAATCAGCAACGAAACGATTGCATGGTTCTCGGTACCCCGTGGGATCGACAACGTAACCCGAATCAGTCGAGAGAGTAACTCGCTGGTGCGCCATGCGTCCCCCGTTTAGCACCGTGGCTGCTGTTGCTGTACCTCCAGCAAGCGCTGCGCACGTAGCCGTGGTCGCAGTGAGCAGTGCCACGTCACCAAAGACGACAGCACCGCCAAAGTAGATGGTGTAGACGATCTGCGTGTTGCCACCGACGACTGTCGCTGGGCTTTGCGTGACGGTGATCGAGCTGCCAGACCGCGTCGGGTCGATCATCGTTACGAGGCCGTTGAGCACCGTAGCAAGCGTCGCTGTCTGCGCCGGCAAGCACGCAGACGTCGCCGACGCGCCTTGGTAGGCAAGCGTGAGCTTGTAAAAGTTGACGGTAGCCACATTGGTCGGTGTCCACGACGCCGTCGGCAGCGCCACCGTGAGCGTCTGAATCTCAATACCTGTGCGTGCCACCGTGTAGATGCCGCCGCTGAGGCGCACCTGGTCGCCCGGAAACAGAGTCGTTGACAGCGACGTCGGTGTCGCAAGACTTGGCGAGGACCTTGCTACCGTGACCGTCGACGACGCAACGACGCCTGTCACTGGGGTATCGCCGTTGGACCCGACGAGCGTGTTGGCGGACGGCGGTGGTCCAAAGCGAATCAGATCCCCGGGCGCGAAATACTGCGTGATATCGACACCCGAGATGGTAGCCACGCTGCTGTCCTGAGCAATCGTGGCGACGGCGAGTGGGATGCGGTATACGGACAAGACGTCGTTGGTGGCCGGAACGTAGCTCATCGACGGCAGCGCTTCGATCGCTTGCTCGAGAATCGGCGCCGACGCCGCGTACGGAATCGGTGGCGTCTCGGCGCCAGCGTAGGAAAGCATAAACGCACCCGTGATCGGCCCGTTGCCGTCGGTCACGGTGATGACGTTGACCGCTGACTGGGCGCCCGTGAGCGCCGGGTACGAGACCGTAAGTGCGCTCATGTTGCCCGTTCCCGGCGGAAACGTGTACCCGTTGTAAGCGCCGGGGTTTTTAAAAACACGACGCGCCACCGGTACCCGCCGCGCGTCCCGTCGTTCGAGACGGCAACGTCGTCCCAGCCGCCCGCACACGCCGTCGTCAGGCACCCGAGACCAACCGACGGAATCGGAAACTGCGTGACGCGGACGCGCCCCAGCGTGTTCATCTCGTTGAGCTTGCGCTCCAAGCGATCGGCGGTTTCCCTAAAGGAAATCGTGCGCGGCCCAAACGTCGAGTGATAGTCGATCGTGAACGCGCCACCGAGGGGCGCCGATCCGGCTTGCGTCTCGGTGACGGTCACTTGGCAGACACAGGTCGGCGCGGCGAGAAATGACACTGTCAGCGGCGCCACGTTCCCGGCGCCCGGTGGCGTGTTGCCAGGATTGGAGACGAACCGAATGAGCCACGACATGGCACCGTACTGTCCAATGACGGTCCGTGTGACGCTGGTGACGCGGCCGTTGGCCCAGATGCCCGTCTCGAGTGCCGTCGCAGACGCAGCGCGGAGAACACGCGCGACAGCACTCTCTTGTGCATTCCAAGGTAGGACCATGCTAAGTGCGAAGGGACCGGCCGTGAGACCGCCGGCCATCGGTACGCATACTTGGTCCACGACGTCGAGAAAGGTGGGCGTGACAGTAGCGACTGTAAAGACGCAAGATGCGTAGCCCGCAAGGTAGAATTGGTCACCTGCCAGAAGCGTCGATGGCAAAGTAGGTTGCGCCGCCGTCAAGCAAAGCCACCGACGATCGTCGCGCACGTCGAGCCGGGGGTTGCGCCCTCGCACGTGGCCGCAAGTGCAAACCGGCTCTCGACGCCAGGGTCCCCTGTGACTTTGAAGACGCTAAAACTCGACCGAAGGATGACACCGTCGACGGCGACTCCGCACGGATTGGTCGACTGATCGCAGATTGCAATTGCCGGCGTCGATGCCACCAAGCTATTGGTCGCGACTGCGAGCGGCGGAACGTTCCCAGGCGCGTTGCACAAGTTGTTGATCGAGTCGTGCTGCGCGCACGGCTCCTTGTCGTACAGGAATGTGATCGTCCACGTGTACCCACCGGTGAGAACGTTCACGGCGCTTCGGGTGACGGCGACGGTGCCAATGTTGGTCATGGCCTGCAAGATCTCTTGCACCGACTGCCCGCTGCTCTGGCTCTGTGCCGCCGACGCCCACGCGTTGTGCGCGATCGGAGCACTCGTCGCGATCTCGTTCTTCGACATGTAGAGGCTCGACGTCGTGTCGAGCTGCAGTGTGAAGCTGCCTTTGAGCGGGCCGACACCAGGCTGGGACGTGCCAACGACGCACGTTGGGGAGCCGCCGTTGGCCGTGTCGGTGAGCCCCTGTGCCAAGCACGACAGTTGCAGTCCCATGGCGGTCAGCGGTCCAACGTGGCGACCCCACGCTTTGGAGTAGCCCGTTTCCCACACGTCGGTCCACGCTGCCGGTGGCCCCAACCAGTTGCCAGGCGTGTACACTGTGTGGTCGGAGGTTGGGTCTTTCCATGTCGACGACGTGAACGTGATGAACCATTGGTACCCGCCCACCTGCGTGGCGGCGTTGAGGACACCGGACGTCGGTCCGAACGGCCCAACGCGCGAGACGGTCACCCTCGAGGGCTGGATCGAGTTGAGGTTGTTGAGCTGCGTCGCGACCTCTTGCACACTGGCGGCGTGTGAGATCGGGCCCGTCGTTTGTCCATTAAAGGTCAATTGGAACGTGCCACTCAGCTGGTTGCCAGCGACCACTTCGTCGGTCGTAATGCTGACGCCGGTGCCGACAAAGCTTGGTGACACGACTTGAATCAACGGGACGTTGCCGCCCGTGTTGGCGTCATTGTACGTAATGGACCACGTAAAGCCGAAAGCCCGCGTCGGGAGCGAGCGGTAGACACTCACACTGGTCCACCCAAATTGCGCTTTCAGGTATGTCTCGAACGCTGTGTCTTGGACCGTGGGCCCCACAAGAATGTTGCCAGCGTCCGTGTTGGTGCCAAGGACGCACGCGGCGGCAGTCACAACACCATTGTACGACAGCTTGAACGACCCGCTGATTTGGTTGCCGTCGACACTTCCCAACGACGGCGTGAGGAGACTCGTCGCGTCCTCGATCGCAACAACGGGCGCCGGGGTGGCACCAATCGCATTGCCAAGACTGCTCGTAAACGTCATCTTGGGCACGTTCCAGCCGCGCGACAAGAACGTGATCGTCCACGCGTAGCCGCCCGACCAGCGCGTCGGTGCCGGCGGGTACACAGACCGTGTGACGCTGACCGAGCCCCAAACCCACTCGGAGACAGCACCGACGCCTTGCAACAGCTGCTTCAGCGTGGCTGGCGTTGCGTCAAATGGAATCGCAGGCGTCGTGAAGAGGACGCTGTCGGACGCCCGCGTCAGCGACAGTGTAAAGGTGCCGTGCATCATGCTACCGATCGACGTCCGCGTCACCGTGCACGTTGGCGTGCCGCTCGAGACCACGATATTGGTGGCGTCGCACGTGAGGAGCGGGATCGTGCCCGTGTTGCTGACAAAGCTAATCGCATACGACGTGCCGACGAAGGCAAGCGACACGACCGGCGTCGCGACCACCGACACGGCTTTGCCAAGACTGTTGAGGAATTGCGTCGCCACCGCCGTGTCGACCTCGGGGTACTGCGTGCCGCCGGCGCCTTGCCGCATGACGAGGTTCGAGATGGGCGAGAGCACTTTCGCAACGTACACGGCCGACGTCGCGCCTGAAAACGTGGTGCAATACCGTCCGACGTTGCTGGTGTCGACTGTCAGCGTCGTCGCCGTCCGCGCCGAGATGCCAAAGACACACGGACCGATCTGAAGGACCGATCCAACCGCAACCACCGTCGTCAAATCGACGTCAACTGAAATGGTCGTTCCGTCAAACGCAGTCGCACACGTCGGGCAGAGAGGCGGCGCCGTCGGCTGGCACGCGGCGCTGACACCCGGAAACGCGCCTGTTGTGACTGCCGGGTCCGAATATTGCTCGCACGTGTAGAAGAGGCGAAAGACGCTGCCTGGACTGTACACGGGGTTGCTGCCAGCTTGCGTCTCGGTCGTTTGCGTCGGAACCGCCGACTGTAGTGGCCCAAGCGTGCTCTGGAGCTGGATCGCGGGGATATTTCCAGCGACGCCCACGCCTGTAAACGTGATGGTGAAATCGAGCGTGAGCAGGTTGTTGGTGGCGTCCGGCGTCGAGACGCGTGTGACCTCCACAACGTCTACGTTGGAGAGGCCTTCCAGTGCCGTAACAAAGTCGGACGCGGCCGTCGTGTCGCTTGTCGACGTGACCGCCGTCGTCACATCGACGGTCTGCGCCGTCATCTTCTGCGCGCAGAAGAAGCACAAGGTGGTATCGAGGCTGACCACCAGACCGCCAGTAATACCAGCGTGGGCGGTTATACCTGCAAACGTAATACTAAAGGACTGGACCTCGTTGACTCGAGTCGTGCCGACAACGACCGTTTGAATCTCGGGGGCGCTCGTCAGAGACGTCCGGACGCCTTGGACTTCGTTGATGACCGTGGCGTCGAGAACGATGTGTTGCACTTCGTTTCGATCGGTCGCCGACGTCGTAATGGTCTGGACCTCGTCCACAACGTCGGCGCAGGACGTCGAGATCGTTTGAACTTCGTCAACGCCCGTCACCTACACCATCGATTTGATATCAAAGACAATCCCATGACGCGTCCGTACCGTTGTTCGAACAGTTTGGCGTTCGTTGGTGACCTGCACCGTAGCCTCGATGTACTGCGTCTCGGACACGGGGTCGGTTGAGACCCACAGCGCTTGCATCTCGCGGACGATGGGCACCGAGACAGTTGTGGCGTGCCCGCTGAGATAGCTGCTGTTGTCGTCGTACATGAGTGCATACGACTGCAGTGGCAGACCACCATCGAACGTTGGCGTCTGCCACGAAGCCAACACGCTCGTCGCACTCACATCTGTGAGCTGCAAGCTACCAGGCGTGCTCGGTAGCTGGTTGCTCAAGATGGCTGACGGCGGGCTTGTCGCCGCCACGGGGCCCGCACCGAGACCGTTGAACGCCGAGACACGGACAAAATACGTGCCACCTGGAGTAAGCACCGACGATACGACGCCTGTCAGGACATTTTCGCCGCCAATGACGTACTGCAGCGTCGTCCCCGACACCATGGCGAACGCAGCAGGCGAGTCAAACGTGGACGAGACGTCCCACTCGACCATGTACTGCGTAATTGGGATCCCACCCGAGCCGCCGAAGACGGGAAGTGCTGTCGACGGCGCTTTCCACGAGACCAAATACCCTGCGCTACTGACCACGGTAAGCGTCGGAGAGGTGGGCGGCCCGGGGCGCACGTTTTGAGGAAGCACAGACGACGGCACCGTGGTCGCCCAGTCGCTCGTACCTCGGTCGTTGGTCGCAGCGACCCGAGCGAAGATCGGGACTTGCATCGCGATCGGAATGTTGTAGTAGAATGGCCCCGTCGCGCTCGGAGACACCGTCATGACGTAGAAGTAGTCAAAGCCCGGGCTTGTGACGGCCGAGAACCCGACGTCGGTGTCCCACTGCACCGTGTACGACACGACGCTCGTACCGCCGAGATTCGTGGGCGGCGACCAAATGACCTTGAGGAGCGTATTCGACAAGACAAGAAGCTGCACATCCGTCGGTGCGGACGAGATGCCTCGGGGTGTTACATACTGCGGCAGGCCCCACGCACCCGGGCTCCACCCCTCCGAGTTGCGAGCGCGAACCAGCGTCAAGTACGGGACGCCTGTCGTGAGCTGGGGCACGACTGTGGCTTGCGCGGCACTCGCAACGAGCTGCTGGCACGTTCCGACCGTGCCACGGCTCTCGCAATAGTACGTTGGCTGCACCCCTGGACTCGTGATCGCTACCGAGATCGCTGCACTGGCGCCCGTGAGGCCGCTGCCGTCGGCAACCATCGGTAGCACGTCGTTCGCGACTTCGTTAACAAACGTGACGAACCAATTGCGACCGTACCCGTTCGGTGACTGGGACACCACCACCGACGACACCGTGTCGAGTGCTTGGAGAGAGCTTTGGAGCTCGGCGGCCGATACGTTGAACGGAAGCGGGTCCGTTTGCTTGGACATGACGGCGCCGTTGACGGTCAGTGGTACGGTGAGGCGGAAGGTGCCGCCGATCGGCACCAGCCCGTTCTGGACCGTCGTGACGAAGATACCGGCACTGGTGCCACCCCAGTTGTCACTCGGCATGACAACGAGCGGCGGGACGTCGCCGACGTGCATGTCACCAAAGGTGATCGTCCACGTAAACCCGTTCGCGCTCACAAAGACGGGCACGGGGACCGTCGTCGTCACGGCTTGTCCAAGCACCGTCAGCGTGATCGTGGTGCCAGCCAACGCTGCAATCGTGTACGGCTGACCACCAATCGTAATCGCGTTGCCCACTGCGAATCCACAGCACGTTGTGACGTCCGTCGTCGGCAACTGCGCCGTCGCGGTTGTGGTTGTCGATAGAATCACGTACAGTCCCGGTACCGCGCGCATCGACGTGGCGGACGTCACGGTCACACTGCCGACGCCAGGGACCAGCTGCAAGAGCGACTGCACCGAACCGACACCGGTCGCGGGCGCGTTCCACGCAATGTTGCTCGTGCTCTTTCCTCGAAACAAGAGCTTAAAGTTCCCACCCAGACTCGGCGACGACGCGACGCTTGTGACTTGCTGGATCTCGGGCAAGCCGCGCAGTGCCGACGTTGTAATCGTTTGAACGACGGGCTGTCCCGCGGTTCGAAACCACTCGATGCGATACGCGTCGACGGGAGCACCGCCTGTGGCGAGTGGCGGCGACCACGTGACGCCCAAGGCAGTTGCACTGGACACGGTCGTCGTCACGCTGCTCGGGGCCGACGGCTGCGTCCGTGGAATGCCTTGTGCGAACGGCATTGTCGGCGACCCGTACCCGACCGTATTGTAGGCCATGACTCGGGCAAAGTACTTGGTGCCTGGCGTCAGCCCCGAGACGCGAAGGGCGAGGGGGTTTGTACCGTGCACCTTCTTGGCCACGGCCACGCTGGCTTGCGTGCCCGTTAAGGTCGCCGTCACAATCTGCATTGGAAAAATGTTGCCCGAGCCCGACACAATGTTGTTTTTGATGTGGGCAAAGGTGACAGACCAGCACGCGGTGTTGAGTGCCGAGCTCAGAATGGTCTTAGACACCTTGGCCGTATGGATGGACGACGTGGCTTGCAGCGCGTTCTGCATCTCAAGCGCCGAGGCGAGCACCGAGATCGGTGCCGTCCAGACGCCGTCGAACGACACGACAAACGACCCTGCGACCGGCGACGATGCACTCGTATAGATGTCTTGCACGTCGTAGGTAAACGCGCCGGCGGTCAAGTCTCGGGTCCCGCGCTGGATTTCGGTCACTTGCACGTGCGCCAAATCACCTGTGAGCATCGAGCTGTCGGCGCGCAGCAGCGCCAAGTCGCCCAAGTTGGCCATGAACGTGATCTTCCACGCCGTGCCCCACCCAAGGCCGAAGCGAGAAACGACGATCGGTGTCCCAGGGACGTTGGCATTGCCGGTCAGAAGGACCAGCGCGGAAGTCATTTGCGCCGCCGAGCACGCGTGCGGCAACGGCGCTGTCACTTGACCGCCAAACGCCAGCGTAAACGTACCGCCTTGACCGCCCGCACTAGATGGAATCGAGTTATGAAGCAGTCCTCGACGTCTCGTTTTGGTACCTTCGAAAGCTCGTGGCCACTTGCTGGATCTCAAACTGCTGCCGCACCGTAATGGTGCCGCCGTCGACACCCACGTTGGTAAACGACGGGTCGGACGTATATTCGATATTGTACATGAAGATGGGCGCGCCGCCGTGGTACATGGGCGGATGGTACCGCACGTCCAGCCACGTGGCGCCATGTGCAATGTCAAACGTAACGCCCCGCGGCGGCGACGGAAGCACAGCGGTCATGGCCGTCGACGCCGTGACGACAGCACTCACGGCTCCGAACCCTGCGGCATTGGTCGCCGACATACGCAGTGCGTACGTGGCGCCAGCGGCGAGAGCCTTGTACCACGGACCACTCGCCGTGTCGGGCGAGCCTCGGCGGGTTGTAAACTGAGTGATCGAGACTTCAGCGACATTGCCGCCTGTCCCAACGGTGAACGCTGCGCTCAGTGGCGGGAGCGTCCGGCGGTTGTACGTGGTGCCCCAGAACGTAATCGTATGCACATACCCGACGCCGACGGCGGTCGACTGCACCGTGACGCCGTCAACGACCGAGAGTGCTTGAAGCGCCGTCGCAATCGTGGTGGTGGTGGCCGACCACGGCAAGGCCGTCGTCGTCTCGCCCATGAACGACAGCGTGTAGGTTGCCCCAGTGCCAATGGCCGCCACCGACGCCGCCGAGAGGGTAATCGTTTGCACCATGGACGGATTCCCGAGTGTGATCGTGTTGGGTGGCACAAAGTAGGGCCGGGTCGTGCGCAAACGGGCGTCGAGACCCGCCCAATTGAGACCGGGAAGGGCATCAATTGACGCGAGGTTGCCGTACAACGACTTGAACACGATCGGATATCGAAAGCCACCGGCGCCAATCGTCAGCGTGCCTTGCACAATCGGGGCTTTGAGGACGCCGGTGAATTGGATCCAGTTAACGCCGACGGACGTCACGACATACTCGCTCCACGTGCCGTCAGGCCAAGTGTACCACACGTAGTCCCCCGTGAGCACCGTCGGCGAAAGGTCTGTTGTCGAAATGAACCGGTTGCGGTAGACAGGAGTCGCCGGTGTCGATGCGACGACAGCGGCACCGGCATACGCCGCTATCAGCGTCAGTGTTACACCATCTACACCGACGTCTTGCACGGTATACGACGCTGCACCGATCGAGATCACGTCGTTGTTGACGATGCCATTGCCCGCAGAAACGACCAACGACGACGAACCTGCTGTGGCCGAGACGACAGTGATAACCGCTGTATACGTCGAGATGAACCCTGGGGCGGACGTCGTCGACCGCAAGAGAGTACCCGCAGACGCAGTGAAGGTGCCGCTGCCACCCGCATCGGCAGCCAGCACAATATCGGCGCACGAAACCGACGCGATCGTGTGTGTCTCTCCGTTGAAGCGGATGACGTCGCCAGCAGCAACGTACAAGCTCGGGTCGATCGCACTCGCCTTGTACAGCACTGACGTCAGGACGGGGAGCCGACCGTTGCCGTGACGGAGAGTGCAAGCGTCGTGTAGCCGATCTGGCTCGGATCACTCGGGACATTGGTCAGTGCCATGGCGACGTTCACATTGTAGAGTTTCTCGAGCTCGGCAACCACCTTGTTCATCGTTGCGGCGACGCCGATTGGGGTCGTTTCCGTGTCGTCGAGTGCAATCGTCCAGTCGCCCGACAGACTGTTTAGCACCGACGTCGATGTAAACTCGACCACTGGAAACGACTGCATGACCGCGTTCGTGCCCGTCAAGAAGGCATCGTCGACCACAATGTTGTCGATCGCATCGGTAATGGTCGGTGCAAATGTGACTTGCCACGCACGCCCATACGTCCGGTGACGCACGGTCGTCACCGTCACGGGGCCGTTGACCATGGCCTGCATGGCGGCAGCGACCGCGGTTGCCGTCGTCGCTCTCACACTCAGCGGTGCCGATACTTGACCCCGGTACAGAAGCGTAAACGTACCGCCCAGCGGCGAGTCGGCGTCCGCAATGAGCGTCTGAATCGCAGGCGACCCGGACGCGCATGGCCCTTCGTACTGAAGGGTCCGGACCCGGCTCTTGACGGCCACGGCCGGCGCCCACGCGGCGCAGGTCCCGGACCCGGCGCTCACCACACGCAGCGTCGGCCACGCGCCCGTGGGGTAGTCGCCGCGGAATACGATTTTGTACGTTGGCAAATCAAAGACCCGCAGGGTGCGCGACTCGCCCGCAAAGGTCGCGCACGGCGTCGATGGGTCGTACAAGGCGACCGCGATCGTCGTCGCTTGGGCAGCTGGCGCCGTCGACACGGTGAAGGTGCACTGGTCTTGTAGCGCGTCCCCTGCGTTCTTTTGCACGCGAAGAAGCGCTCCGACGGGGAGGGCGGCGGCTTGATCGGTGGTGAGCCCCGGGGCACCCGTACTCACGACGGTCAGTAGCCCTGTCGAGCTGCTGTAGCCCGTGACAGCAGCCGCTTGGCTGCCGGGTAAAAGCACCTGTTTGAAGACATCGATCTTCTCGACCGAGACGTGGCCGACGTTGGGCAGCGCCATGAGCAGTGCCTTGAGAGATTGCGCGTCTGCATTGAATGCAATGCACGCGGTTGTTGACGCGTCCAACTGGAGCTGGTACGCGCCGGCCGAGATGCTTGTCGGTGCAAACAACTGCAGGATTTGTGTGCCCGACGACGGTCCAACAACAAAGGTGTTGCAGTTGCTGGACGCGCTCAACACAAACGAACTGTAATGCGCCGGAAACGTCGGCGGCGTCAGAACTGCGACCGCCGGCACCGCGATCGCGGCGCCCGACGCGACCGACGAGAGCGACGACACGACTTTGAGCCCTTGCGCCGTGGTCACGTCAATAGAAGACACGCGGTTGTCGCTCAACGACGCCTGGGGAAACGTCACACGCCATTGGTACCCGAGCGGTCCGCGTCGACTTCCAGCAGTGTCCACTGCAAAGAGGGCATACATGCCGCTGCCAAGACTCCCGGTGCCAAGGACGTTGGGTGTCACGGCGACGACAGAGTCACCGACAAGAGGCGTCGACGTGATCGTAAACAACACTTGGTTTACGGCAACAACCGTGCCCACTTGAAGCAATGCAACCTGCACCGAGGTCAACGGTGCACCAAGCGTTAACCTTCCAAGAGGCGGTGAGAAGGCCGAGACGGCGTCGGTGGCCAAGCGACCCCCAAGAACAAAGATCAACCGCGATGCCGTCACGGGGCGCATGTTGGGTAGGCGGTTGAGTGCGGCGGCAAACACGCTCGCCGCTGCGTCCACGGGCAGCCGTTGCGACACTTGGCTGCCGTAAGAGAGCTGGAAGGTGCCTTGGACGTCATTTGGAACCGGGTGGTACACATCGATGGCGACAACCATCGGTGTGCCAAAGCTGGCGTCGGTCGTCGCCTCGATCTCGTAGTTCGTGATGGGCGTCCCGCCACTGTCGGTCGGCGGCACAAACGTCACTTGGAGCTGCGAAAAGGACACGGGGAGTATCGTAGAAATGCGTGGCGCATTCGGTGGTCGCTGCGTGTACGCCTGCAGCGGCAGGGTCCCTTGGCCGTACGCTTGCAAAAGGTTGGACCCGGGACTCCAACCAATGCCGTTTTGCGCCCGCGCGCGTAGTGCCAGCGGTGCCGCGTTCGGGACGCCACTGAGCACCGTTTCAAACATGGCCGGGACCCCGGACGTCACTTCGGCCACGGTGATCGTCGCGCCCGCGCCCGAAAGAAAGTTGCCCGTCACGGACAGCAGCGGGAGGTGGCCCATGTTGGACGTGAACGTCACGAGCCATTGAAACCCTAGCCCTACCGCCGTGCGCGAGACATTGACCGAGCCGATGGTCGGCAGCGCTTGGAGCTTGGTTTGCACATCGACCGCGAGCTCGTTGTACTTAATCAGCGCGCCTTGGGACCCTGTCGACGTATAGTACGAGCCAAACTTGATATAAAAGTAGCCGCCAATGGGCCCCGCGGTCGCCGACGTCGTGATCGATTGCACCTCAAAGACCGCGCCGCCGAGTACCGTCGAGGACAGAAGCGTGCTAAAGTCGGGAAGAACGCCGACGCTGCCGGGGGCGGGTGCGAGTGTGGCCGCGCACCCGGCACAAGCGCCTCCGTACTCGTCGGTCAAGAGCGGGTCGACGCGGAGGCACGGCGAGGTCGGGCAGCTCGTCGGCCCCAGCGACGAGAGCGTGATCGACCACACGTAGCCCATTTGACGTGAAGGGCCGACGCGAGACACGGTCGCGGTGCCGAGGCCCGGCAGCGACGACAGAAGCGCTTGCATTTCGAGCGGCGTTGCGTCGGCGCGCACCGTCACCTTCTTCCGGCGCAGCACCGTCGCTTCATTCGACGACGCGAGCGTCCACGGCGCCGCCACTAGCTCATTGGCGATGTCGCCGAGGGTCAAGGTCGACGTCGTGATGGCGTTGACGCTGAACTCGTGGCCGCCGATTTGAATGTCGTCGCCGACGGCCACCTTGAATGTCAAGTCGGTCGACGTCGCCACGGTCGCGCTGCCTTGCGTCACGGCGACTTGGCCGATCGCCGTATCGTACACATAGACAGGTACGTTGTTGGCGCCGAGGATGTGCTTGGCGTCCAGCGGCACGTGGACGTCGGTGAACGGCGCCGACGCGTGGATTCGAAAGCGCTGACCGTTGATGCGCACGACGTCGCCGCGACTGACGAGGCCCTTGAGCGAGCTCCCGACGGCCGTCACACCCACGCGCGACCCGGCGTCGACGCTGATGGTCACCGCTGGCAGGGCCACCCAGTCGCCTTGGAATCCGATCGAAAGGTCCATGGTGCCACTAAGACCGTCGCCGGACGTCGTCGTCATGAGCTGCCACACTTCTGGCACAAAGCCCAGCGTTCCCGGCGTCACGCGCGCCCCTGAGAGCGAGACGAGGCTGCTTGCAGGCAAGAACGGCGTGCACACACTGCCGACAAGCACGTTGGGCTGCGGGCCGTTGACGAGGATCGGGCCTGTGAAGGAGATCGTGTAGATGAAGCCGTGCGGCGCGGCGCCAAAAGCCGACTGCGTCACGCTGACGCCGTCAATGTTGGGTAGCTCGTTGAGCGCGAGCGAGACTTGGTCGGCGGTCGCGTTCCATCCAAGGCAGTTGGGCGTCGCATACGAGCCATGCGCGTTCGTGAACGAGAGGCGGTACGCTCCCGATGCGATCGGCCCGTCGTTGCTGGCGATCGTAAACGTCTGGACGTCCGGTATGCGCGCCGCGACGTCGACTTGGTACGCCAGCACGGGCTCGCCGTTGCTGCCAAGCGGCAGGATCCCGTACGGCGGCAGCACTTGGACGCGCAGCGCCGACGTGTTCTCAGCATACGCGTAGACGTTGCTCGGGACGCTTGGAACGTCTTCAGGGTAGAAGACAGCAGCCTCGCTGCATGGCGCGAGGAAGAGCCAGAGGACGACGAGGCTCCAGGCCATCGAGGCGACGCGCCTGCCCATGCGATTTGGATAGATCGATGATGGATCCGCCCGACCCTTCGAGCATTGCTTCCATATCCGGATACGGGCACCGGAATCAGCACATGGGTCCTTCACGCTCGTGCCATCAGCAAGAAGGTCGATGCTGCTGGCAGTGCGACCAGCTGCTTGCGCGTGCGCTGGTTGGTCGCACCTTGGCGCGCTCTTGGGCGACGAGGTTGAAGTTGGCGTGTGGCTAATTACACCCAACGACGTCGTCTTCGCCAAGCGTTGCAAGACGTTCGAGGTGTACGGCACGAGTAACATTCTAGCGTCATGGCTCGCACGGCCCATTCACGCTCGTGTTTGGATTCGACACGCGCAGAGGCGAACGAGTGCTGTCGTCCAGGCTGGAGAAGCTGCGTGCGTCTAGCCAGCAGGTGGCGGCCGTAATGGTATCCGGACAGCGGGTTCTAATTTTGCATTTTCGAGGATGCAGCACTACCATGTCCTCGAGCGCATCGGCGAAGGCTCGTTCGGCAAGGTCTACCGCGGGCGGCGCAAGTACTCGGGGCACATCGTCGCGCTCAAGTTCGTCTCCAAGCGCGGCAAGAGCGAGAAGGACCTCAAGAACCTGCGCCAAGAGGTGCCATGCCATCCAGCCTCGTCGTCCGCATCACCATCATCATGCGCATCATAGATCCACATTTTGCGGCAGCTCAACCACGCCAACATCATCTCGATGCTCGACTCGTTTGAGACCGAGGCCGAGTTTTGCATGGTGACCGAGTACGGCCAAGGTGAACTGTACCAGATCCTCGAGGACGACCGGCAGCTGCCCGAAGACGAGATCAAAAAGATCGCCGTCCAGCTCCTCCAAGCGCTCTACTACCTCCACTCGAACCGCATCATCCATCGCGACATGAAGCCCCAAAACATCCTCGTCGGCACGAAGCAGCAGATCAAGCTCTGCGACTTTGGCTTTGCCCGCGCGATCTCGGCCGACACGAGCGTCCTCACGTCCATCAAGGGCACGCCGTTGTACATGGCGCCGGAGCTCGTCAAGGAGATGCCGTACAACCACACCGTCGACCTCTGGTCGCTCGGCGTCATCTTGTACGAGCTCGCAGTCGGCCGGCCGCCGTTCTACACGGACAAGATTGTGACGCTGATCCAGCTCATTGTCAAGGAAAGCGTCGCGTACCCGCCGACGATGAGCGACGACTTCAAAAGCTTCTTGTCCGGCTTGCTGCAGAAAGACCCGGCGAAGCGTCTGAGCTGGCCGGAGATTCTCACGCACCCATTCGCGTGCGAGACGGTGCAGCAGGCGACGGCCCGGCAGGCCCTCGAAGCCCAGGTGCGCCGCCTGCCAAAGTTCTTTGATGTCGGGGCGCCGCCGATGCACAAGAGCGTCGAGTGGCGGCCCGTGGACCCCGAGACGGGCCAATTGCAGCCGATGGCGGCCCAAGAAACAGCAGTCGCGCCCCCTTCTGCGGGGCGCTGGTCGCAGCACGAGGACGCGTTGGCCTCGGCAAACTCGTACGAGTCGTTTCTTGCGGCGACGCCGACACTCGCAGACGATGTCACGATGACGTGCACGGCGAATGACGCGCCCGACGACGAGATCCGGCGCATGCTCTATGTGCTGCACCGCGTCTTGTACCAAGCGTCCAAAGCGAGCAAGGACGCGTCGGCGTCACTCGCATCGCTGCGACGCGCGCTCGTCACGCACGCGCCGCAGCTCGTCCCGCGGACCTCGCCCGACGTGGCGCTGCAGCTGGTGCGGACGCTCATGGTGCCGAGCCGCGTCGAGGACGTTGCGGTGGAGCTTCGCGCGATGCACGCCGTCTTGTCCGATTTGAAGTTGAGCAGCCTGCACACCAAGGCGCTCAAGTGGCTCGGGTCGCTTCTCGCCGAGCCCGACACTGTCGCGGCCGTCTACGAAGCGCTGCTCTCGGGGCACGCGCCGCTGCTTCAGTCTATCTGCACGTGTCTCGAGGCCGGTGACGACGTGAGCGTCTATGCGCTCGCCGCACTCGTCCACCCGACCGCCGGGTTTGACACCGTGGCCGCAACGCCTTTTCCCGTCGTCGCGCGCTGCCCCCGGGCCGCCATGGACGCCCTTCAAGCAGCGTACCAGACGCGCATCCAAACGCACACGCTCGTCGCCAACGCGCTTCTGCAGCACGGCTTGGACCGGCTTCTCGCCGTCCTTTTGCAGCACGCCGAGGACGACGGCAACCCCATCGAGAACGACGACGACGAGCAAGACGATCAGACCATGGTCGCCAGTGTGCTCAAGATTCTCGGGCACTGCGCGCGGGCGTCGGCGCCGTTTTCGAAGCGGCTCCTCCACGACGAAGGCGCGGCGGCGTTGCGGACTGTCCTTCTCGCGCCGCGACCGAATTGGAATGTGTACGAGCGGTCGTTTGGGCTCGAGCTCTTGGCGGTCGCGAAGCGCCGGGGCCTCATCTTTTCCATGCCAACCGTCGTCGCCAACCACTTGAGCGACAGTATGCACCCCGGCGTTGGCGCCTCGCTCTGCACCTTGCTCGGCGACCACATTGTGACGCCGGCACGGACACCGATCGTCGACGCGACGACGCTGCCGCACCTCGTCGCGCTTCTGCGCCGCCCGCCGTCGCCGACGTTCCTCCTCTCGGTGTCGTGCTTTGGGCTCCGGGCCAACGGCGCGCTCGACAGCGCCGTCATCGTGCTCTACCGCGCCATGTCGCGCCTCGTGGACGATAGCAACGTCGATGGCCTGCAGCACTTCCTCGTCTTGCTCGAAGAACACAACACGTGGCCGCGTCTGATCGCGCTCTTGCAGGACGACGCGCTCTCGCCGTGGGGCCTCTTTTGCCTTCTCAAGTGGCTGCGCGGGCTCACGGAGCAGCTCCTCAACGTCGGCGGGCGTCTCCTCGACCGGCACTTGGCGCGGCAAAAGACGTTGCTCCCGCCGCTCATTCGCCTCTTGGATGCGCCGACGCACATTGCAGCGCTCGCCGACTGGCCCGACGTCCTCGGCGGCGGCCTCCAAGCCGTCAAAGCGCTCGTCCACGCGGTGGTCAAGATCCCCGGCCTCCCGTTCACGTGCGCCGCGGCGTCGGAGGAGTTTTTGTTCCAGACGCAGGAGGTCGTGTACGCCTGCGACGTCCTATCGGCCCTCCTCCGTGTCATGGACGCCCACGCGCTCGAGATGGACTTGCCGCTGAGCTTCCTCGCGCGCCTCGTGTCGAGCTCGCCCCACTTTAGCCTCCAGCTCGCCACCGCGCACGGCGTCGAGACGCTCCAAGCCCAACGCTTCTTGACGTCGACGTCGCCCTCGATCGTGCTCGATACGCTGGTGCTCTATACGCACGTCGCGCGTGCGTCCAAGGCCCACTACATGGCGTTTGCGACGGCGCCGCACCTGCTCGAGGACCTGCGCCGCCTCCTTCTCGAGTCGGTCGACGCCAGCGTGCGCTCGAAGGCGTGCAACTGCATCGGCAACCTCTGCCGGCACTCGGGCGCGCTGTACGAGCCATTGGCGTCCTCCGGCGTCCTGGCCGCGCTCGTCCCCTGCGCGTCGTCGACCGACGTGGCGGTGCGCCGGTACGCGTGCTTTGCGCTCGGCAACGCCGCCTTCCACAGCGACCTTCTCTCGAGTGTCCTCACAAACGCGATTGTGCCGCTCGTGCTCGCGCTGCGATGCGCCGACGCTAAGACGCGCGCCAACGCCGGCGCCGCGCTCGGCAACCTCGTGCGGCAGTCGGCCACGTGCGTGCCGAGCCTCGTGGCCGCGTCGGCGCCCGTCGCGCTCTACGAAAGCGCGGTCGACGAGGCGGATGTCGCCACCGCGCGCATCCTCCTCTTCTCGCTCGGCAACCTCTGCGAGTACGCGCCGTGTCGAGGCGCGTTGGCGGCCGCCGACACGCTCTTCGTGCAGACGCTCCGCCACGTCAGCGACGAGAGCCCCGACGACGTGCTGCAGCGCAACGTCCAGCGCGTCCTCTCGAAATGGCCGGCCCAATAAGAGCTTAATGTTTTCGTTTCATCATCGGAGTGTGCGTTTCGTCGGCTGCACCAGTATTGTCAGCGGGGATGGGTCTGGCGCTCGCGGTCGGGCTCGTGCCACTGGGTACGACGCAGCTACGCACCCGACGATACTGATGCGAGCACGACAGGCGGACTCCTGCAGCTCTACTGCGCGCAGCGACACCTCGCCGTGGCCCCCGGTAACGCAACTATTACTACCTTTCGCGATGCCATGGACCATGTCTCGCGACTAGTCGCCATGTACCGAGGCGTGCAACCGCGGCCCGTGCCCTGTCCGATTGGCATGTTTCGCCAGCCCGGCAACGGCGTCTCGCTCACCGAGTGCCAGTTGTGTCCGCGGGGCGTCTACGGCAAGCGGCCGGGGCTCGAGTCGAGCGCGTGCAGTGGGCCGTGCCCCAAAGGAACCTACCAAGACAGGTCCTTGCGTCTTGTAGCAACAACACCATGGCAATCCATTGTCGGCGTAGACTGGGCGCCACATCGATGGACGACTGCACACCGTGTCCCAAGGGCACGTACGGGGCGACCCCCGGCTTGACGTCGCGGGCGTGCACGGCGCCGTGCCCGTACGGTACGTACAGCATGGTCGAGGGTCTCACCGCCGCGTCGAGCTGCACGCCGTGTGACCCTGACTACCGTGGCCCCAACGGCCACCGCGGCAACAATGTCAACGCTGCCAACGCCGGCGGCTACGTCTGCGACCGGTACTACACCGACGTCACCCGCAAAAAGATCGCGACCGGCAAAGACGCGGCGCGCAAGACGCAACGGCGCGCGCAGTACGACTGAAATCAACAAGTTCGTTCGTGGTCTTATGGCTTGTACAAGCGGTTTTGAACACTTGGGCGACGCTGGCTTTCGCGAGGTCGCTGTCGTCAAGGAAAAGGTGCGACAGAATCGCGTGGGCGCGAGCCCGCGAGCAGTACACGAGCATGTCGCAGAGCGACACCATTGCAGCTTCGCGGAGGCCGACTTTCGCCGACGAGAGACACGCGAGATACGCCTCGGTCGCCGCCGGCGCGCAGCCGGCATCGGCGTGCATGGCCAACAACAGGCATTGGCAAAGGTGCCCCACCGCCTTCTTGCTCAAGCTCGCGGGTTGTGCGAGTGCGTACTGGACGAGCGCGGGCAGCGCCGACGATCGCGCGCTGCTTGCAAACGTCGACTCGAACGACGCCTGGACCTCTTCGAGTGTCTGCTCGACGTCGCGGATCGGCATCTACATCGCAGCGTCAGCGCACCAAGTAGCGACGAACAAGACTCGGACGTCGCGCGGCAGCACGAGGGGAGCCGGCTGCGGGACCATCGCATCGGAGCACTGGCCCGACTCGACGCACACGGAGAGAAACGGAAACTCGGCCGAGGCGACGACAGATTTCCTACACAGAGACCGTTCGACGCCTGCCGTGCTACGGCACACTACCATAGGGCGCGGTACGGGACCGATACGAGGTACGCGGCCATGACATTCGGCTGCGCGCACACGAGGTGCTGCATGGTTTGCAGCATGCGGGCGACAATGGGGTGCGCGCCGCCGCGGTCGTCGTGCTTGTTGACAGCGCCCATGACGTACAGCATGGTCTGCACGAGCTGTGTCAGCAGCGCACGTCGCTCCAACACCAAGTCTTTGGTCACGTCAACGAGCAAGAGCACCTACATCGGTCCATCGCTCGCCTCGTCCACGTCCTCGTGGCACGTACGTTTTCAAGCACGTGCCATCGCTCGTGCAGGAGGTGCCATGGCTGCCCGTGGAGCGTCGCGACGACGGTTGTGACTTTGACGACGGCGAGCAATGGGTGCAAGAGCGCGGTGCGGCGAAGCACCGACCGCGTTTCTTTGTTGCGGGGCTCGATAGCGCCGCGTCGAGCTTCGCCTCGAGGATCGCACCCGCGCCGATCATTTTCAGGTAAGACACGTTGGCCAACGCGTGCGGCCAGTCGGGAAAGCACGTGTCCAAGTGCATCGCCACCGTGTGCGGCTCGCGGCTGTACAAGTCCTACAGGCGACGTTTCAGAATTCCGAGTCGCATGATGCGACGTGTACCAAGAGAAAGGCTTGGGCGATAGGCTGCGCCGATGCATCAAACCACACGTCCATGAGCCGCTGCAGCACAAGCACGATGCTGCAATGGTCCAGAAACGCCAAGTGCGCGACGAGCGCCAAGCGCGCCGGCGACACGTGGGTGCGGTAGACCAGCGCTTGCTCGCTCAGCACGAGATGCAAGAGCGGCTCGAGCATGGCGTCGGCATCAATGTGCGTCACGTTGGCGCAGACGTGGTCGAGAAGGACTGCTACAAGTGGCGCACTTGTCCACTGTGCGTCGAGGAGCGTCGCCAAAAGACGGCTGCTCGCGGTGGGGATGGTAGCGAGCACCGTGCGGATCAGCGACACGTTCTGGCTCGCGGCGAGCGCACGTCCGAGCGCCGACACAAGCGTCGAGTTGGTCGACACCAGCATCGTCGCCCACTCGACAATCTCGTTGGCATGCGTCCCGGCCGCGATCCAGGCGCACACCACATCGTTGGTTTCGATCGTCGGTAGCGCGGCACGGCGCGGCGCACGGCGGCGGGGCGCGACGGCCATGGACGCAAAGAGGTCCTCCAGCGACGGCGTTGGTGCAAGCATCGCAGGTGGCGGCGTTCGGCGACACGGCACCACCGCGGGTGGCGTCGGCGCAGACTCGACGGCATTTACAACGTCGCAAAGCCAGCGTCGGAGCACTTGGCACGCGTCACTGGCCGCCACGTCCGCGTACGACGGCTCGCGCACGTACATATCCAGATGGTCCAGCGCGTCGGCGGCGGCGTCCGAGAGCGTTTGGCGGCACGTGCACTGCAAAAGAGCATTCGTGCACGCACTCTTGTCGCGACTCAAGTGCGCCGCGAGCACGTCGAGCTGCAGTCCCATCGAGCGCGGCGACCGCCCGTACGAGAGGAAGAGGTGCCAGAGCGAATGCAAAGACATGGTTCGAATCGCCGCTTGCATGAGCCGGTCATTGTTCACACACGCGAGGCGCGCAAGGTGGTCGGCCGAGCACACATACGTCGTTTGGCTTGGCGAGAGCAAGCCGGCGTTGGCGTCGGCGGGGAAGAAGGCTTCGATGAGCGTCATGTAGTCGTCGTGGAGGCTTGTCGGGAACGCAAGGGGACTGCTGAGCACCTCGACGACGCCCGACACGATTGTTGACGGCAGCGCCAACGTCGCCCCCGTCTGCGTCGGGAACGCGACCCACTCGGTTGGGATTTCGGTCGTTTTCGAAGCGACGCGGACAGCGGCCGAGAGCGTCTCGACGACGCGCGTCAGCATTGTCGCGTCTTGGAGCAAGAGCCGGGCCACCGACGTGCGCTGGCAAAGGAGCCGGCCGACCGCCTCGGCGAGCTGGAGCGCCACGTCTTTCGTCGCAAAGAGATCGTAGAGCGCCGTGAGACAGCGCTTGAGGCCGTCGATCGATGACTCGTGCGCCAAAACGTTCTCGAGCGACGAGAGGACGCGCGCATGCAGTGCCGGAAACGACGGCAGCCGCGTCAAGGCCGCGAGCCAATCAAATTGGATCGAGTGGTGGCTGATGAGCGCGCTCGCGTCGCCGTCGGTCGTGAGGAGCCCGAGCACGTGCGACGAAATGCGGCGCGTATCCATGTTGGCCGACACGAGGCGGTCCAAAAAGAACGAGAGCACGTCAATGGCTTCGTCCGTCGTCCCTGCCATGGCATCCTGCACACAACAAGATGATATTGGGATATGCCTCTCCATAAGCAAGACGACGGTACCTTGAGACGCGCCAGCAAGCGGGGCACTTGGTGCGACAGCAGCGATGCGTGTGCAAACTTGGCGGCTTCGGGGATCGATCGGACGTCGACGTACGCGAGAAGAAGCAGTTCGCAAAGGCACTTGCGGGGCAAATAGGTCAGCGTCTCCTGCTCGTCACAGACGATCTCGACGATCCACCAGATCTGCTCGGGCGCTTCGGACCAGCTCGCCGCGCCGCCAGCCACCGTCACGTCGACCATGTTCATGAGAAAGTCCGAGTCGCGGCTTTGTCGAAGCCGGACGCCGAGCCGGAGCGCCTTGTCGAGTGCCTCCACCTTGCGCAAAGTGTCGGCCGGCGGGCTCCGCGCCATGGCATCTGGCGGCATCGACACGAGCAGCGTGCCGTCTGTCAAAAGCTGCTGGCTCTGCAAAAACGGCAGCTCCCACTCGGTATACGCTTGGTTGATCGCAACGAGGTTGCCGTGCCCGATGGCCTCCGGGCCAAAGAGCTTGGGGTCTTCGGGCTCGACGGGCGGGAAGCGGAACCGGCCCGTGATTGCCATTTGCATGAGGCAGCGCATGGTCGGGACAGCCGACCAGATTTCGGCGCCGATCGTTGACGGCGAGAAGACGCCGAGGACGAGCAAAATCGCGCAGCTGAGCCAGTAGAGCTCCGCGTAGCTGACCGCCTTGCCTTCGTACGTGTGGCCGCGCACCACACCCGCTTCGTACAAGTGCACGACAAAGTCCGTGCGCGAGATCTGGAGCCCGAGGAGACCGCCGGCCGCCACATAGTCGTGCAGCTGGTGCGCCGTCGGGCCCTGAAAGTAGCTCTCCCGCACAAGATGGCCCTCGGCGGCGCGCGTCACGAGCGTATCCAGCACCTTGAGCAACTCGTGGGCGTCGGTCGGCGCGACGTAAAAGCAGAGCCCGACCATGCCCGCGACCGTGACTTCGTGCAGCGGCAGCATGTCCTTGCAGAACGCGTAGCACGCGCGGTCGTGCTCCGTGGCCTACAAGCGACGAAAATGAGGACATCGCGCGCTGATGGACACGCAAGTCGTACGTTGCCGTCGGGGGCCGCGTCCAAAAACAAGATCTTGCGCATGACCGCAGAGAAGAGACGCATGATGTCCACTTGGAGCTGCTGGTACACCTCGTGGCACCAGTTGACGGCCATGCGCTGGACGTCCGCAATCAGCTGCGCCAGCTCTTCCTTGGCGCGGAGCGACGGCGTAATGACGCTCGGGCTCGTCCCTGGCACCGCCGCCGCCGCTTCCTTCTTGCGCGGGTTGGTGGCGTTCAAGAGACGCCGCGCCGGCTTCTCGGCCGCGTTCTTGGAGAGAAGGCCACCCATGCGCACGCTCGACGACGCGGACGCGTCGGGCACCGACACTTGCAGGCTCTTGACAGTCGTACCTTGTAAAAAGAGCACGAGCGAGACCAGGTCGCCCATGACCGTGTAGAATTCGATGGACCCGTGCGGCGGCAGCGTGAGGAGGCCGGCGCAGAACGCCCGGACGTCGAGCTGGTCAGGGTTGAGGCTCTTGAACACCTTGCGCAGCGTGTTTTTGAGCGTCGGGAGGTTGCTCGGGACCGCGGCCATCTCTTGGAGGACGGCGGCCAGCGCAGCACTCGACTCGGTGCCTGCGTGCGCCGCATTGGGTCGTCGAAACATGCGCGCTTCGTCGGCCTCGTCGCGCTCAATCGGGCGCGCCGTCTCGCGAAAGATAAGCGGCATCATCTTGAGGTTGTCGACGTCCTTGACCGTCGCGCCGAGTCGCTCCTTTGCGAGGACCACCTTCATCGCGATCGCGACGTACTCGGGGCGCTGCCGCACGAGCGTCGAAAACACTTCGGTCTTGAGCTGCGGAAACGACACCGATTTGAACTTCATGTTGAGGAGGTTCTCGACCGTCTCCATGTCGTGTCGTTCCAGCGTTGTGCAGGACTAAACGCGATATTAGATTCGGATTCAGATTCAGATTCCGACAATGTACCCGCGCGCACTTGAGCAAGAGCTCCCGCGCCAAGTTCTTGTACGTCGTGTTGGCAAACCACACGTCGAGGTTCGACGACGCGACGAGACGGCCTTGCGGCAGCACCGTGAGGTCCATGAGCGTGAGCATGACCTGCTTGAGGTTCGTCGACGGCGCATTTCCCGGTCCTTGCTTCTTGATGTCGTTGAGCTTGGAGAGCAGGTGCTCCATGATGAGGCTAGACACATCTTTAGAGAGGTGCTGGGCCGCCATCTCGGCCTTGAGCAGCTCGAGAAAAGGCGCGCAGAGCTCGTGGTCGACCCACGCGCGCGAGTTGAGCGAATCGTCGACAAAGACCTTGACGCAGTCGTCGGGCCACGCAAACGTTGGCGACGCAGCCATGGCCGCCCTCAGGATCTTGGCCAAGAGGTTGGCGACGAGGACAGCTAGAGTGATGGCCTTGACCGGCTCCTTTGTCGTCGGCTTGGTCGATAGCGACGTAATGGGCTTGGTCGGCGGCTTCTTCTCGAGCGAGCCCGATCGGTCGCGCTGGAACTTGCTCCGGAGCATGCGCATGAGCGCCTTGAGAATGTTGGGCGACTGAAATTTCAGCGGCGCCGCGCCGACGGCCGTGAGAAAAGCGAGCGAAAGCTCGCGGCCCGGCGCGTCGCCCGTCCGCGCGAGCTGTCCGAGGCTCCCGTTGATGAGCTGCAAGAGCTGGTCTTCGTCCGTCTCGGTCTCGAGGAGCACGCGGAGGTCCTCGTCGTCGTCCTCGTCCGCGTCGTCGTCGCCGCCGTCGTGGTCCGGCTCGGGCGCGTCGTCGGGCTCGGCGGGCGCCTGCGGAGGTGTCGGCGGCGGTGGCGGCGGTGGGTCCTTCTCCGGCGTCTTCTCTTCCTTGGGCGGCGGCGGCGGCTTGGCTTTCATCGGACTCGGCTTGGCAGGTTGTTCTTCTTTTTTCGCCAGACGTTTTCGCTTCCCTTTTCCGTCGGGCTCGGCCTTGGCATCAGCGACCTCCTCCTCGTCGTCGTCCTCGTCCTCTTCTTCGTCCTCTTCCTCGTCGTCGTCGAGATCCTCGTTGGCGTCCGACCCGTCTTCCTCGGATGGCTCGTCCTCTTCCTCGTCGTCAGACTCGTCGTACACGACGCGACGCATGCGCGCAGCGCGGACCGTCTTGGGCGCGGTCAGCTTCTGCGTGGCCACCTTGGCAGCTGTACGAAGGCTCTCGCCCCGGGCCGTCGTGCTTCGCGTTGGTCGACCGGGTGCCATCGCAGCCCCATACAAAAATCTCGCAGCCGTGACAAAAAGGAGGACGGCTACAAACACCCAACTTTATCCGATTATTGTTTCCACAGGACTATTATTTTAATTATCTGTTGATATACAAGCAGCTCGGCTGGCGCAATGGATAGCGTATCAGACTTCGAATCTGGGGGTTGCGGGTTCGAGTCCCGCGTCGAGTACTTTTCAATGCCTTTTAGGTGGCGTACGAATAGACTGTGCGATGGCTGGCACACCGTCTACTGTGTTGGCAGTGGACGCTCTCGAGCTGACGCACGGTTGTTGGCAGTCGCTGGTCCCACTCCATCGTCGCCGGCAAACGGAACGCAGCCAAGCACGTGCAACTGATGCAAGCTCCTGAAGGGGACCTGGCTTCCTACCGCAGACAGAGCTTACAGGCACCTTGCATGCAGCTCTCGCAGGCTGGTACACGCAGAAGCTGCCGAGGACGCTTGCAGTGGAGGAGGCTATATTGCAGCGATCAGCAAGCGCAAGCCGTGTGGGCTGGCAAGATCTGATAGTCTCGCCGAGTATCCGGATGATGACGGAAGATTTTCGGCAAAGTCACAAGACGACGAGGGGATGAACAGCCAGATCCTTCGCGTTGGCGACGCGCTCACAGCGCTCTTCCAGCAGGCGCAGGACGGCAACAGCACGCGCTGCTTGGACGTCAAGGTCGAGAACGAGACGCTCGTGTGCGCGCATGCCTTTCCCGTCGACGGGCCGCCCGAGGCCCAGTGGGCGGCGATCCAAGCGGGCACGACGGCGCCGAGCCTGCTCCTCTTCCACATTGCGAGCTCCAACGGCCCGTGGAAGTGGATTCTGGTCGCGCACGTGGCCGACACGCTGCCGGCGCGGGAGAAGATGCTCTACGCCTCGGCGCGCGACTGCCTCAAGCAGCAGCTCGGGCTCTCCTACTTTGTCGGCGACGTGCACACGACCGACCTCGCGTCCTTTAGCTTTCACGACGTGCTCTCGACCATGCACAACAACACGGGGCCGCTCAGTGAGAAGGAAGTCTTGCTCAAGGAAGAGGCGCGCCTCGAGCGCGACCTCTCAGTGAAGGCGAGCGCGATGTCGGTCATGCCGTTCGGCCTCACGCCCGGCTGCGCCGCTGCGCTCGACACGTTTGCGATCGCGACGTCCCCGGCCTTTCTGAGTTTGCACCTCGAGAACGAAGCGCTTGTCGTGGCCAAAGCGCTTCCGAACGTCCACGACAGTCTCCTCAGCAGCGAGATCACCAAGCACGCACCGAGCTACGTGCTGTACCGATTCCCGTCGGCCGGCGCGACGGTCGTCGTCTTCTTGTACGTGTGCCCCGACGACGCGCCGGTGCGGGCCAAGATGACGTACTCGACAGCCAAAGCGTCTGTGCTCGCCCTCCTCCCGGCCCACCACATTGCGATCGACAAGACGGTACGATGTGACCTCGTTATGTGATGCGAACCCATGGGTGGACTCCTAGGTTGAGATCACAGACGTGGCGTCGGTGGTCGACGCCATCCGCGCCGACGTCGCGATGGACCTGGACGACGCGACGCTGGTCCAGCCCAAGGCGTTTGCTCGTCCGGCGGCGCCTGGCCGCGGCCGCGGTCGCCGAAAGTAATCAAGTCGCGTGAACCGTGCTTGTACATTTAATCAATCGCACGCGTATATACAGGTGGTGGTTTGTTTATCTACGGCCCTTCTTCTTGCCCTTCTTCTTACTGCTCGCGGCGGCGCCGGTCGCCGGCGCGCCGGTAGTCGCGGCCTTGGCTGCTTCGAGTTCGCGCGCCAAGCGATCTTTCCGGAGCTGGAGCTTTGGGATGAGCTCGCCCATCTTGAGCATGAGGTCCTTTCGCGTCCGGATCTCGGCGTGGACCGGACTGCCATTGGCGTCGACGAGCTTGACGCGGACGCGGCCGGGCACGAGAAAGTCGCGCGAGTACGCCTTGTACGGTTCCGTGACGTGGTCGAGCTTGAAGTAGCGGCAGACCTCGGCCATCTCTTCGACGATCGGGCGGTCGCACGCCATGGCCTTGGGAATGCGGCGGCCGTCGGCGTTCGTCTTGCCCGAGTCGATGTAGTTGGGGTAGAACGTCGCCCAGCGCGAAAAGTCCGTGCCGTACGCGACGCCGCTGCCGTAGATTGCCGCCTCGCCCTGGGGCATGCCCATCATACCGGACATACCTTCCATGTCCGACTCGTCCATGCCCGGCGGCATGAGGCCGGCCATACCCGGTGGCATACCAGGCATACCCATACCAGGCATACCAGGCATACCAGGCATACCAGGCATACCGGGCATACCGGGCATACCGGGCATACCGCCCATGCCGGGCATACCGCCCATACCCATGGCGTTCATGGCCTGGAGCATGCGCTCGGGTGTCATACCCGCAGGCACGGGCATGCCCATCGACTTCATCATGTTGGTCATGCCTTCCATCTGGGCGCGCTGCTCGGGCGTCATGCCACCGCTGCTAGACGTCGTGGGGCGGCGGACCGGGATCGCGTTCGTGTCGTAGACTTCGCCCGCGACGTTGGGCTTGGCCGAGCCCTTGGGCTTGCGGTAGGACATGGTCGACCTTGGGAGCGAAAATGACTTTGTTTTTGTATCACCAGCCACGAACACCGTTATCCGGATACAGCAGTCACCACGTCACCAGCGACGACGACACCACCAAGCCATCGGCCTCGACCCAGCTCCTCATGCAGGCTCGGTCGTTGGAATGCCCACGCAGCTTCGCTGCTCTCGTAGCCACAGGGCACTGCCTTGTCCTCGGCAGGTGAGCAACTCCTGCGGTTACGGTGGCCCAACGCGAAGCCCTGCGCCGGCCCGGCTTGTGCCACACGTAGAACTCGCGCTTAGCCTGTCACCTTCGTGTCGATGACACAGTATAACATACCTATTATATATAGTGTAACTTCTCTAACAAGCAGTTTACTCCTCCGAGAGACCCATGTTGACTTCGCCGTTGAAGATGGAGCCGGCGGCCGCAAAGCGCTGGCTCTGGATGTGCTGCAGCTCCGTCATGCGCTGGAGGAAGATGGGCTCCTGCTGGTACTTCATCATGGCGGCCTGCAGGATCTCGCGCGAGAGGCCGTGCTGCTCGTGGATCTGGGCACTGAGCTGGTCGGCCTTCTTGACGTAACGCTCGTTGATGGCCTCTTCCTTGTCCTCGGGGTCGAGGAGCTTGACCTCCTGGCACACTTCCTCCATCGCGACGTTGAGGGATTCCATGGTTTCTTCCATGATGATCAAGAACTTCTCGAGCGTGAGGTCCTCAGGGACTTCAACGTCGGCGGCACCGGCGCCCGTGATCAGGCGGTAGAGTTCCTGGAGCTTGCCGACGGCGGCGTGGACTTCCGGGTCCTCGACCGACTCGTAGTACTCGGTGGCAATGCGCACCTCGTCTTCCGACGTGTTGTGCTTGCTGTACGCCTGGGCTTCGATCGCCTTCATGGCCTCCTCAAACTGGCCCATGAGGTACGCGGCAAGCTGGTCCTCCGGGAGCGAGCGGCCGCTCTGGGCCGACTCCTGGCGGATCTTCTGCTCAATGTTGGCGAGCGAGAGCACAATCTGGCCCATCTGCGTCGAGATGATGGTCAAGATCGACAGGAGCTGGTCCTTGGGGAGCGACGGGAGCGACGCCGAGGGCGCGACCGGCGCCGCAATCGAGCGCTCGCCCGCCTCTTCCTTGCTGGCGTTCGAGGATTCCTACAGCGCGTCGCATGAGCCATCGTCATCTACAAGATCTTATTGCCATACCGAGTTGTTGGACTGCGCCTTGAAGAGGAAGAAGAGGGCGACGACCGAGGCCGCGATGGCGCCGAGGACGAGGGGCTTGGACATGGCAGACATGGCAGGGAACCGGGAATGAGTTGCTCGATGGAGGCCAAACAAGAAATGTATCACAGCCAATGGATTCGCGAGCTCAGGCCGCGGCCGGCGAGGTGCCAATTGTCTTAAAAACCAGGGACTACCTCGTCTCTCTAACTGGTACAATAGAGCAACGTCACTCAAGCGAGGGACGGAGCGGGCAATTACTGCCGAACCGACCCGAAAGTCCCTCGTTATCCGGATATGGCGGACCCTGTTTTTGTCGCCGGGCACGAAACTAAACAAAGACACGCCACCGTCGACAGCATGCACATGGTCTACAGCTGCGACAGCCAGCTCCTACAAGCTCACTCACTGCTCTCTGCCGTGGCGGCTGCATTGCTTCTTCAAGCCTCAATGGCTCGTCCTCGCCGAGACACTGTTTGATGACGACTTGCAGCGGTTTGATCCAGCTCGGTTACCGTAATATCCTGGCGGCAGAGTGCGTCGCCGTGGCCGGAAAGGCGGGCCGAGACAGGTCGCGGCCGCATGGAAAGGAGGTCGTGAACGTCGCTTAGAACTGAGCTGCAACGAAGAGGGTGTGATCTTGCAGTGTATATCGAAGCACCAATGTCGCGTCGTTGAAGTCGGTGGCAGGCGCCTCTGGGCCAGCGACGAATGGCGCCATGATGATAGCGTTCAGCGTCGCACCCAAGAACCAAGTAGCCACGGCAAGTGCGACCAGGCACACCGCGCAGAATGGCTGTACTGATGTGTGCGAATTCCAGGTGGCGTATCCGGATGACCAAATCTTCGCGATGGATCTTGGGGCGCCGGTGGCCAAGGTGGACTCGCGGACGGAGGCGCCGCGGGGCGACGATGCGCCACCGAGATACCTCACGCGCGCCGACGCCTTCACCAGCGTCTTCCAGAGCGTCGTCAAGCCTGCGGCAGCGGCGCCATCGCCCGCAGCAGCCTCGCCCTATGCCGAGTCGCTGGTCGTGCACATCCACCCGAGCCAGAGCGGCAACCCGCTCGTGAAGCTCCTCCACAACGTCATTCCCGAGGTGAACCCGGACATCACGTCCGACTACATGATGGGCGAAGCGTGCGTCGCGTGCTTCCTCAGCGTGCGCTATCACATGCTGCACCCGACGTACCTCAAGTCCAAGCTCGGGCGCGTCAAGCCGGCGCGGGTCCAGGTCGTCGTGTGCCACGTCGATGTTCCCGACAACGAGTCGGCGCTGAAAGAGATCAACCGGGATGCGCTCGCCTGTGGCTTTACGCTGCTCCTGGCCTGGAGCTGGAAAGGTACTTGACGGATGCGGTGCCATCGCTCATGATTCTCAGAGGCGGCGCGGTACATTGAGACGCTCAAGAGCTACGAGAACCGACCGGCGACGCTCATCAAGGAGAAAGTCGAGAACGACTACAGCGCGCAGCTAGCCGACGTGCTCACGAGCGTACGGTCGATCAACAAGACGGACGGTACGCGGAGGTGGCAGCGATAGCACATTGCTCATGCCATCGTTGTAGTTGTCACGCTCTCGAGCAACTTTGGCTCGGTGCAGCGGCTCATGTGCGCGACGGAGGACGAGCTGGCGCTTTGCCCTGGCATCGGCGGCAAGAAGGTCCAGATGCTCCTCGAAGCGTTCAACACGCCCTTTCACGCAACCAGTTGATAGGACGCCACGCAATGGTATTATAAAATCACTTTCTCTTTCGCAACTCTTGCTCTTGCTGGCTGGCCAAGTTGGCCTGCAACTGCGCTGCCAGCTGCGCTTGCTTGAGGGCCTGCGCCTGCGCGGCCATGTCGGTCTGCTGCTTCTTCTGTTCCGCGAGCTGCTCCTGCTCGGCCATGTGGTTGATAAACTGGACGGCTTGGGCAAAAATGCTCTCGCCCCAGTTGTCGCTGGGCTGGAGCGCCTGGGCCTCTTCGCGCACCTCCTTGATCTCTTCGGCGATCATCTCTTCCGCGAGCTTGAAGCTCATGAACGGACCGTCCTTGATCAGGTCGTTCTGCTTCAAGCGCTGCATGCCCTGCGCCTCGGTCTGAATCTTGCGGATGAGCGGGATGTCGGCCACCGCCCGGCGGAAGAGCGCCGAGCACACAATCTTCATGTCCTCTTCGCCCAGCGTCGATGGCGCCTTCTCGCGGATCGTGCGGTACTCCTCGACCTGCGGCGGCAGCGTAAAGTCAAAGCCGTTGATCATCTCGTCGAGGATGTCGTCGCCCTCGAGCACCTTCTTCGGGCGCAGCACCTTGATGACCGAGATGACGAGGAAGACGGCGGCGATGAAGACGCCCGCGGCCACATACTCGACTGCCGAGAAGCCCATGGATTACGTATCGACTTGGGCCACAAAAAATGCGTTTGATCCGAACCGCCCCCGCAAACGTGGCCGAGGATTGCACCAATCGCAGCGCTCCACTTGGCTGCTCCAATTTGACGCCTATCCGGCACATCCGGATACTGTGTCACACCATTTGTGTATGTTCGCGGTGGAAACTTTCGTATATAGTGTTACTTCAACGTGCCTACGTCGAAGGACATACCCCGGTACGCAGGAGATCTTGCGCCTTCCGCCGCCGCACGGCGTGTCCTACCAGTATGTAATAATACTCGTAGAGGTGTCGAGATGGCGTTGAGCGGCTGACATACTCCTCCCGCACAGGACCGAGCGTGGCTCTGGTATCCGGATGACCCATTATCCGGCGGCCGAAGGATCGCAGATCTTGCAGAGTTTCCACTCGAGCGCCAATGGCCCATCGCGACCTGACGGCGCGGTTCCTCGACCGACGGCTCGTTGCGCAGCGCCGGCAGACGCATGGTGCCATGCGCTACGGTGGCGGCAAGCCATATGCTATGGCCAAGACCTCGCAGGTACGAGCGTGCTTTTAGCAGCTTCCAGTCGTGAGGCGCGACGGTAGCGGCCGACCGAGATGGAAGAAGGTAAGGGCACGACAAAGCCCGCATGGACACGCGCCGTCGACTTGGCCAACGAGTGCATCGCGCAGCTGCAGCTCAAGCGTACGTGGCATGCGTAAGCGCTCCGATGAGTTCATCGCTTGGATGTAGTCGACTATTTGCAAAAGATGCATACGCGCCGCCTCATGGTTCGCTTCGACGAGTCCGAGAAGCAACACGACTTGGACATTGACAGCATGACGCAAGAGATCTCCAAGCTCTTCCACAGCGCCGAGTCGGCGCTTCAAAAAGTCACTCGCGAGCCGTTGACAGCATCGGGGTTGGCGTCGCCCGCGGAGCGTAACGTGCGCGTGAACGTCCAGCGCTCGTTGGCCAGCAAGCTGCAGGAGCTCTCGAGTCGGTACCGTCGCAGCCAGCGCGAGTACATGGAGACCCTGCGCTCGCAGCGCAACGTCTCGGGCGACGTGTTTCAATGGGACTCGGCGGGGCCGATGAGTCTGGCGACGGTACCAACGCTATCTGTCTGGATCCTCGTCTTGGAATATGGATTTTTATAGTCGCAGCAGCAGCAGCACTTGCTGCACCTCGACGAAGACGCCGCCATGGTCCAAGCCCGCGAGCGCGAAATTCAGAAAATCGCCAAGTCCATCGTCGACCTCTCGACTGTGTTCAAGGACCTCGCCAACATGGTCATCGACCAGGGCACGATCATCGACCGCATCGACTACAACATGGAAGACGTACGTACGGCAAAAACGCTGCATGCGCTCTACTCCTTGCTGTTGGTAGGTCGTGACGCGCGTTCATTCGGGGCTCAAGGAGCTCCATCGCGCGGAGAAATACCAGCACAATGCGCGGCCGGCGCGGTGCATTTACCTGCTTCTGAGCCTCATCTCGCTCTGCTTTATGATCCTTCTCATGAAGCACGCAACGCCGTACGTCGAGTATTGACGACGCGTAACCTCGACTGATTTTGCTCGTTCCCATGCTCCCTCGGACGAAGGAGGACGTTTCCGCGACGTCTTCTGCCTGTTACTACCATGTTGAGCCACGTGGATGGCAGCACAACCATACGAGCGGGCGGTAGCTATATAGGACGGCACAGAAGACACGTACCACGCCAGTGTATTGAGAGGGTTACGGTAGCTTCTTCTCGTACACGAGCTCGTTCGTCGCGGGGTCGACGCCAAAGATCTCGACAAACTCGACCTTCGGGAGGCCCCAGCTCGTGGTCGACTGCACGTAGACACGCTCGAGGAACACGTTTGGCCGGCCGTTGATCGTCGTCCGCGCGCGCACGCTTCTGCCGTCGTGCAACAGCACGATCGCGCGGTCCTTGAGCGACGCGAGTGCCACGTCATACTCGTGGGGCGCGGCCCCAGGCGAGCATGTTGCGCCGTACGCAGTGTTGCGTTCGATCATGTTGAGCTCTTCGGTCGGGTACGGCGGGCCTTGCTGCGCGTACATGATCCAATAAATGTGCAGGGGGTTCTTCGGGTCCAGCCGCGACGCGCTGCCGACATTGCCCTTGTACACGACCGTGTTGGCGTTCTACACGCACAGCTCTTAGCACAGAAGGAGGCGCTCGCACACGTCGTACATTGCTCCGCTGGATGATAAAGGCCGTCGACGGGTCCACACCCCGGACTTTTTCCAGCTCGGCGTTGCACGGCAGCGGCGCGGCTTCGGGCGTCGCGGCCGGAGCAACTTCGGCTTCGGGCTCGGCGACTGTCATCAATGGTCTACGTAACGAGTGTCTGAGCGCAGGACGTTGACGGGTAACGTACGCGTCGGTCGGCGGCGGCGACGACGCCGGCTCGGCGGTGGCCTTGGGCTTGGACGACTTGGGCTTCTTCTCGAGTGTGCCATTGAGGAACGCCTCCTTGCTCGCAAGAAGCACGTCGACTTCGAGCATTTCGCGGGCGAGCGCTTGGCGGCGCTGGCGCAGCTCCTCGACCTCGTCGCGCAGATCCTGGAGGTGCTGCTGCTTCTCCCGGCGCAGGGCGCGCTCGAGCGCTTCGATCGTCGCCTGGCGCTCGTCGAGCTCGCTCTGGAGCGACTGCACGACGAGGTTGGCCTGGTCCACGGTGTCGTCGGCGCCCCAGATCCAGCTACTCATGGCGGCTTGCTGTCTTTAGCGCAAGAAAGGTGCCACCTCGTGACACGTTGCGACCTCGGCTCTGACTTTGCACCACACTATTCATGAAAAGCAGCCCAAACGCATTTAGTGTAAGGCTTTGGCGCCACATCGGTCCAGACATCGGTCGGTCGTCAAGTGGCCAACCTCTTCCGCGCTGGCCTCTGCCACTCTTTGCACTGCGACGTCGCCGCTGAGGTCTGACGCCGGCTCGTCCTTGCTACGGCGGCATCGCTGAAGGGACTATCGTCGCCATCTATGCAGCCGTTGGTGATGGCCCATTGATAGGCGACAGCGTCTTTGCCCGCATCTCGTACGTACTAGTACGCTGTCCTGCATCCGAGTTCCTCTACAAGCCTCTTAACGATGAAGGCACAGCACGTCGTCGACGACCTCACCCACGACGCTGCGATGACGAGACGCGTCAGGTCCTGACCCAAGGACACCAACTAGATCTCATTGCACCGACAACATGGCGTCCGGTCAGTTCCAGGAGTCAACCGCTGCGACCGTGTCTGGTATCGCTCCGCGTTGGTCGCGTTGTTCCTTGGGCTTCGTCTGGATTTTTTACCACATCTGGTGCGCTCCGAATTCAGATGATATTGCACCAATCACAGTCCGTGGACGCGTCGCGAAGGCTCGCTGCCGTATGTGATTGGCTAAAATACCAGTCGGTGCATTTGCCAGCCATTTCCGCATTTGCCATGTCCGAGTTCTTCCGCCGAGCGCTCTCGCAGCTGCTGAACGAAGCGGCCGTCAAGACGCTCGCCAACAACAAGTCGTTCCAGAACTTCGCGCTCAAGACGCACCTCCACGTCGAGAAGACCAAGGCGGTCATGAACAACCTCGACGTCGAGAAGGTCGCGGCCACCAAGGTGCTTCCGAACGTCAACAAATTCACCGAGTTTGCCAACGCGGTCAAAGCAGAATTACAGAAGGACGTGCGTAAATTCAAATAGAAGCGTCTTAGCGTCTTAGTTGCGACCGACGTCGGCCGAGATGGCCTCAAAGACGAGCCGGCGCCAGAGCGACACGACGAACGGCTCGGCGTCGGCCTCCAGCACGGGCGAGAGACCATCGATGAGCGTTGACGGACTCGCATGGCCCGTGAGCTGCGTCACGATGAACGAGACAAGCGCCGCGTCCGCCTCGCCGAGGTACTCGGCCACCTTCTTTTCGACCCACGGCGCCATCTTGGCGGATACGACGCCATGCTACAGTGATCATGATCGTATGAGAATGAGGTTGCGACGACAGAGCGTGCCTTGTCGACCGCGGCCCAGTCGAGCGGGTACTTGAAGAGCCCCTTCGTGTCCTTGGGGATGCGCTCGACGATGCTCTTGGGGTCGTTCGTGCGGCTGTTGATGCGCGCGATGGACCGCGCAACCTAATAGAAGCGGCGTGGGACCTGAAGTTTACGTACGAGATGACGCACTTGAGCGTCAATGAGCGCGGCGCGACGCTCTTCCTCCGAGTAGTCCAACGGGACGTACGCCCGCTGGGGCTTGAGTTCCGCGTCGTCTTCGACCGCAAAGACGGGGGTCGACGCCGCTGCGCCGGTCGCCTTGGCGTCTTTCGGATCCTTCTTGGCGCTCAGCTTGAGCTCAATCTTCTTGAGCGGCGCGAAGGGCTTCGGCGGTGGCGGCGGCGGCGGTGGCACTGAGGCGGGGGCCGCCGGCGTGGGCGCTGGCTCGGGTTCCTTGGTCGGCTTTGGGCGCGGCGAGTCCTCGGCGCTGTTGCGGCGGTCACGGCGCCGGTCGCGGCTTCGGGACCGCGACCGACGCGTGCGCGTGCGCTCTCGACTGCGGCTACGCGACCGGCGGCGACTGTCCCTGCGATCCCGATCCCGGCGGTCTCGGCGCCCCGTGGATCGGGACCGGTCGCGCTCGGGCTTCTTCTCTTCCGGCGCGGGCGGCGTCGCAGCCGTCGTTGCCTCGACGCTACGCAGTCGTCGCGTGAGCAGTCGTGTGTGCGAGACAGAGAACGTACACTGCCTCTTTTTCCTTGTCTTCCTTTTCTTGTCGAAGTCGCTCCTGCGAAACGTAGTTAGCTAGCGCCCGACAAGACGCGACGTGGTGCGATCGTACTTGGATCATCTTGAGTCGCTTGGCTTCGAGTTGCTGCGTGCGCTCCTCCTGCGCGAGGCGGAACTTTTCGACTTCGTTCATGATCATACCTCCGCGCACTTGCTCCTTGACTAGTATATCGCCATGAGCGCTAATGGCGATCGCGATTCTACCTTCGGGCGCGTCGACGCTCACGAGGTCTCCCCACGACGCAATGTCATTGTTGTAGCCGCCATGAAGGGAGCTGCGCTCTTCGTAGAGGCGCTGGAGGATATCCGCCACGCGCTCGTTCTTCCGCTCCTCTTCGATGCGCAGCGCAATCGGGATCGCGTTCCAGTACTCGTCGAGCCGCGCCTGCGTCGTCGTGTCGACCTTGAGCAAAATGTTCTTCGAGTCGATCGAGAAGCCGTCGAGGAGCTTCAGCGCGCGAATGACGTCGAGGCCGCCGCTGAACGTGCAGTAGCCAAAGCCTTTCGGCTTGCCCGAGATTGGGTCCGTCGTGCGCTTCCAGGCCACGACCGTGCCCACGCGCTACGAGAGGCCACGCATCATGCTCCGAGATGGGGATGTCTATGGAGCCTACGTCCAGGAGGCCGCGGATGTAGTTGTCATGGAGGTCGGGCGGCAGCTTGCCGACGAAGACGTTGAGCGGGCCTGTCTCCGGTGGCATTCTAAGCGCGACAGCTCCAAGGTGCACGGCGCCAGGAGGAACCATACCCGACGTCGCCATGCTTCCACACAACCAAATCTGCCGGATACCCAGCCCACCCTCCGGATACGTGGCCTCGGATCTTGAAGAGACGCGTGCCAGACGATCGCCATCCGCACACCAGCGTGGCCTAGCGGCGCACTCGGCCGGTCTACGCTCTTGGCTCCAGAGCAAGCTACTCTCTCTACTGGTAGCTGCGAGCGTGGTTTTGCCCAGAGCCCGGAGCACGCATGTACTACTGCAACACACAAAACAACATGGTACGGGCCAACGTGGGCATGCATTGCGAAGTTGACGCAAGCGACGATTCGCTGCCTTACGCCGTCTTGTGCGCATCAGCGACGGTGGTCGGGGCTGGCGGCGCGGCGGCGGCGGCGCGCGGGCTCGTCGGGTGGTGCTCGTGGATCTCCTTCTTGGTCTCTTCGACAGTCTGGTTCGCAACCGACATGAGCGACGAGAAGAAGCTGTTGATCTTCTGGACGCCGTCCGAGACCGTCTTGTTCTCCATCGCCTTCTTGGCGAGCGCGTCCGCGGCCGAGACCGCCGTGGCCGCCGCCTCGGACGCCTTTTGCGACACTTGGTACTTGGCGTCGAGCTCGTGCGCCTTCTTGCCGACTACAGCACGCGATGCAATGAGATACTTGTAGGCCTCTCGACGACGCTGTACCGGTCGCGATCTTCTCCGAGACGTGGAACTGCGCATCAAGCTCCGCAGCCTTCATCTTGGCCACTTCGGCGCCGCTCTTGACCTGCAGCGAGATCTTGTGCTCCTCTACGCAACCGATATAAGCACGCTGCAACGCCATACGCCGAGGTACCGTCAAAGCGTTGGACGTGCGTCAAGCCGGCCGCGCCGACCGAGTAGCCGCCAGCAAGGAACTTGGCAACGCTGTTGACACCTAGGACATGACATACTGTAGTACGGGTGGGATGGGGGCCGCCGCGTACCCGAGCTCGCCTTCTTCGAGGGCGACGACGGCGGCAGCGCGCCGGCCGAGATGACCGAGATGTGGCCGTTGAGCACGGCCGCCCCGTCGTGCTGGAGCGACGCGGCCGCCGCTTCCGGCGTCGCAAACACCAGCACCGCATGTTGCAGCGTCTCGCCATCGCTACAGGTAATAACATGTGTAAAGGTCAGGATCGTAGCGAGGGGCATACGCTTGGAGGATCGTGCGCTTGACCGCGCCGCAGGACGCAAAGACGGCAACGAGCGCTTGCTCCGTCACGGTCTACACCCCCCGCGTTGGCCAAGATACCAGAGGTAGGAGATACCTTCTCGGCCATCGGGATGTTGGTGACGACGATCGTGCTTGCGACTTCGTCCTCCGTGACGCTCGAGTCGTCGACGGGCTTGGGCCTAAACACATGCATGAGATCCAAGTGCAACGATAGCTCGTCGTACGCCTTGAGGTAGACGGTCGCGCCATTCGTAATGCCCAGCGCCGAGATGGCGCCGACGTGCTTGTTGACGGCCGTGCCCTCTGTACAGTAAGTGCATGAGCCACTCCTCCATGAGCAGCATAGCATGGCGTCTACCAGGGAATTCGACGACGGGCTCGACCAAGTCGATGGTCGTGCGCACGCTGGCGGCTACCTGCAGCAGCTCCGCGATCGTCGAGTCGGCTTCGAGCTCGATCTCAACAGGCGCCTTGGCCTCCTCCTTCATGATGACCTTGATCATGATGCTCTTCTCGGTTCTTGTCGAAATGTGTTCTGGTCGTAGCCCGTCTAACCACACGCAACTTTTCTTTGACCACCATCACTCTGCTACACTCGAATTTTGTATAGACTAGCTTCGAGCCAACGGCAGCGCCACGTCAGCGACCAAGCTTCGCCACGTCGAGAACAAGGTGCTGCGTCGCTGCATCAGTGCGTTGCTACTTGTTGATGCTATAGCCGTTGGACACACCTGGGACCAAGGCTTGATAGACGCGCAGGTAGGTCGCTGCAGTGGCCTCAAGGGAGCAGCGAGGCTTGGCACTCACTGGATGCACGGGTGCGTCCAGACCCAACCTTGGGTGGGCTCGGTTTCGCCCGGAAGCATCTTGGTCATGGTCGACTTGCCGGCGCCGTTGACTCCGATGACTGCAAGCGCCCAACTGCGCTGCTGGGTCAGACTGCTTTGGCCTTGACCTTGGACCCAGACGACATGTGTCTCTATCCGGACTGGCGTGCGAACGTCCGGATAAAGATCGAAGGTTCTGTAGATTTTGCCAAAGGTCACGCTGTGACCATATCTCGGGTGGGATGGCAACGTCCGTGGGGCCGCTCCCGCTCGCCGTACTCTATGGCCGCTGCATGGACTTCCTCACGGTCAAGGAGCGCTGGCAGAGCGTCGCGCTCGTCTCGCATGCATGGCGCGTCGTGGCCATGGCCTCGGTCAAGGCCCACAAGCACGTGGACTTTGTACGTCCATGGAGCGCCGACGAGTCACCTCAATGGCATATGTAGACGTGGTGCCGTGGCGAAGATCAGCTGGAGCACGCCGTATGTGCTTCCATCGATGGCCACGGAGACGCTGATGAAAGCTCTGTAGGTGGCGACCCTCCTGGACGACGTGTCGCACAATGCATTCGCCGCCGAGCTTCTCTCGGAGCATGTCAACCGCGTCCAACTGCAAAGCGTCGTCTTGTACGGCCCACGAGTGACACCGCAGCTCCTCTCGCGCCTTCTACAGGGCGTGACGCCGCGCCAGCTCGAGCGCATCAGCATCGAGAGCAAGTGGCTCGACGCTGCAGGCTTCGTGACGCTTGCCCAGTGCCACAGCCTCTTGCAGCTCCGCCTCAACTGCATCAAGCTCTCGGACGCTGGTACGTTGCGCCGTGTCTTGTACGCGTTGGCGAGGTTGTTTGTGTAGAGCTCGTACAGATTGCGACGGGGTGTCCGAACCTGGAGCTCGTGGACCTCGCTGGCTGCTCACGCATTGGCGACGACGGCATTGCAGCGCTCGCGCGCCACTGTACCAACCTGCAAGAGCTCGACGTCTCCATGTGCATTCGGGTGACGGACGCAGGCTTTGTTGCGTTGGCGCACCGACCGCCCACGTTGCGCCGCCTCGCCGCCAACAAGTGTCTCAAGGTACTTTTCTTTCAACTTGATACTTCCATAGTACATCGCAAGTAGATCACGGAGGCATCGCTGGCTCTCGTCGTGCACGCACAGACGCAGCTTGAATCGCTTTCGGTCGGCAACTGCCCGAAGGTCCGCGATCTCTTTCTCGCTACGCTGCGTACGCCAACTATCAACGTTTCAAGTTGAAATAAGCCCACGCGCGTAGGCCCCGAGACGCCGCTCACGTCGCTCGTGCTCAGCGGCTGCGCCAGCATTTCGGACGCGCCGCTCATGCCGACGGCGCCGCAAGGCTGCTTGAGCAGCTTCTTCCAGTCGCACGGCGTGAGGCTACGGCAGCTGGACCTGACGGGCCTCGGTCAGCTCACGTCCGAGACATTTCAGCGCATCTCGCTCTGCTCTGGCCTGACGCACCTCGTGCTGGCCATGTGTCGGAGCGTCACGGACGCCGACGTCGCCGTGATTGCCGCCGGGTGTCCGCAGCTGCAAGTGCTGTCGCTGCACGGCTGTGTGCTCGTGACCGACAAGGCGCTCGTGGCGGTCGCGTCCCACTGCAAATTGCTGCGCGACGCCTCCTTTGTCTTTTGCTACAATGTGACGGACGTCGGGTTCGTCGCGCTGGTCCGGAGCTGCGTCCATCTCACGCATCTCAACGTCAAGGCGTGCAACCTCCTCACCGAGCTCTCGTTCACGGCTCTCGCCCAGCGCGTCGGCGCCGCCTTTCGGAAGCTCGTCATTGGCGCGTGTGCGAGTTTGGCGACAACCGCCACGTACGCAGCGCTCGTCAAGCAAGGCCACCCCGCCTGCATGGTCATGTGGACATGATAATGATCTGTACCTTCGTATACTTATATTAACCGACTGCACTGTATTCCCACTCTTGTCCGAGCCATAGCTAGTCTGCACGCGGACTCCTGTCGTGTTCTGTTGGTGTTCATGCAGTTGACGCAAAGGACGATTGCCAACGACGCTAGAGGAGCGACGTGGTAGAAACGCGGGTGCCACAGCCCCCTCTCGGCCCACCGCAGCAAGCATACTCTGCTCCAAAAGATCGACCAAGTTGACCAAACTTCAGTGGGACGATCTGAAGACGCGAGCTTCGTCGTGCCGCCTGTCTACTAACGGCCAGAATTGGTTGCCTAAATATACGCAAGCTCGAAATATCACGGGTGACTCGATCGCGACACCGTCAACAAGGTCCATGCAACCGCGGCCACTTCCGGCGCAGTCGAGCAAGGTCGCCCTCGACACGCTCCACGAACACGACGCGGATGACAAGTCCAAGAGCAGCATTCCGCCGATCGCGGTGCCGTTCCTGACGCACCAAGACGGTCGTCACTCGTCCTTCTTCGAGACCAACAGTGTGCACAAGACGACCGACGCGTGCGGCCAAAAGCAGCTCAACCAATAGTACGTGCGGTGGGTGTACTCGAGTGCTGGCTTCAATTTTGGTCAACTAGCATTCTCTACGACGTGATTGGGAAAGGCGCGTACGGCAAGGTGCGCAAGGCTTTTTGGCCCGAGAAGAATCGCTACTTTGCCGTCAAAATCATCCACAAAAAGGTTCAAACCCGTTCTCGTGCTGCGATATTATTATTGTGTGTTTGGGTCGCTAGAAGGCCAAGAAAATGATGCTGCGCGGCCCCCGCGCGCCTCGAAGCGACGGCCTCGATCACATTCGCAAGGAGTTTGCGATTTGGAAAAAGCTCCACCACCCCAACATTGTGCGCCTGCGCGAAGTCATTGACGCCCCGGGTGCGTCGCGCGCGCTCTCCTAGTACGCCGTGTGGACACGATAGTGCGTAGAGGCCGAGAAGATTTACTTGGTGAGCGAACTCATCGAGGGCAAGTCCATCATTGACGGCGAAGCGTACTAAATCCATGACAAAAGTTGGTAGTACACTGATGATGCCTGACTAGACGCTGCACGCCGTTGCGCGAAGACGTTGCAAGAGACTGCTTTTGTCAGCTCGTGCGTTCGTGCATTGGCGACACCGCGGCGCTGATGCTATCGAGAATGCGTAGATTGAAGGCCTGGATTTTCTCCATTTCCACAAAGTAGTCGACCAAATGACGCGGCAGCGTCACATGCGCGAATGTAGATCATCCATCGCGACATCAAGCCCGGCAACCTCCTGTACAGCGCCGACGGGGTTGTCAAGATCACCGACTTTGGCCAGTCCCAGGTACGGGCGTCCGACTTAGCACACTGGGTCGCAGCGTGCGCCTAGGTCATTGAAGACGAAGACGACTGCTTTCGCCAAACCGTCGGCACGGGCCCGTTCCTAGGTACTCCGCAGCTCTAGACGTCGCGCCTTATACGGGGTGTAGCACCCGAGATGCTCACGGGCGACGAGTACAAGGGCCTCGTACGTCTTGGGTTGTCGTCGATGTTGCTTCATGATGGGAGTCTAGCCGATCGACGTGTGGGCGTGCGGCGTCACCCTCTATCTATTTATCTACGGCCACTTGCCGTTCGAGGCCGAGACGCCGCAGCTCCTCTACGACAAGATCAAGGTGCGTCATTCGTGGCGTGCGCTGCATCGACTCAGTTGAGAATGCCAGAACGACCCGATCGTATTTGCGTCGCATGTCCATGGAGCACGTGTGAACCCAGACCTGATTGATCTTCTTCGAGGGGTCTGCCAGTTCGTTCTCTCGTCCGTCTCTCACGACAAGTGCTGTAGATTTTGAACAAGGACCCGGCCGAGCGTCTGACAACCCAAGACATTCGGGTATCATCGGTGGCGTGAATGCAATGCGAACTCGGCGTTGCTACATAGACCCACCCGTGGCTTGCGTCGTCGTTTCAGACCAAGTATCCCAGCAGCGAACGCCACTTGATCACACTCACACCAGCGTGCGTCGAGTCGGCCATCACGCCGCTGCAGCTCTACAGGCGCCTCAAACGCAAGACCAAGCTACTCATCGCTGCCAAGTACGCACTTCCAGCAGCGATATGGTCTCATTCGACGTAGCAATCTCACGGGGTCGTCGCGACACTTGCCATTTCTGCGACAACCGTCGACGCAGCGCCACATCCAAGAGGACGCCGTCCACCACGCTGTTCCGACGGCGCTGCGCAGGCAATCAGACAACTTGGCACCTACCACTGCGCAGAGTCTTTCGGGTCGGCGGTCGCTCACGGCGCGCCGCCTCGACGTCGGCCAAGAGCTCACCGAGTTGCGCTTCGACTCCCTAAATCGACCATAGCACCGTAACCAACAGGACATGCGGTAGCATCCTCGTGTTATGAGTTGGTGGCACTTTGCCGCAGACGCAGCTTGGGAGGCGACAGCTGTATGACCTTGCTGATCTTGTCCGTCTACAGCAGACAGCTGTAGGAAGGCTGCATCGTCATATAGACGTACGATGGACTCTCGTGCGGGCGGCACAAATGGCACGTACGCAGGTCGTGGCGGCTCGCGGCTCTGGATCACCTCGGCGGCTTCCTATGTTCTCATCAAGATCTCAGTGAAGTCGGCAGTGTTTTGGACCTTGAGCCCGAGTTTGCCGCCAAGCGGCGTCACCGGCATGTCGGTGGACGGTGTCGTCTCAAAGAACTCGCACACTTCGCACTTGCGCGTGGCGCGGCACAGCCGACACGGTACCTTGCTCAATGGCTCGCCCCGACCATACCTAACGGCACAGGTGAGTGGAATGTCCTGGCATCGAGCGTACAGGTGGAAGCACTTGACGTAGGCTTCGTACTGCCGCAGAATCATAGCGTTGTCCGGGTCGGCTTGGACCGCCTTGATGTAGTGGTCGTGCAGCACGCTAATCAGCCGTCACTTTCATCTCCACGGACAGAAACGGACGCACGTCGATTTGGCGATCGGGCGCATGACGACGAGCGTCACGTTCTTGGCGCAGTGCACGGACGACACTTGACCCACGTAGTTGAGTGCGTGATAGACTCCAAAGACTTCGACCTGAACATTTACATGAGGAAATACGCGGGCTCAGGGGCTTCAACCTCGGCCAAGTGCATGTAGGCGCGACCACGGACATGAATGCGAACATATCTACCAGCATCATACGCGTCGTTGTATCCCAAACAACAACAAAACATTACCGGCCAACCGACTCGGACGTCGGAAGAATCCACTGGGTCAAGCGCTGGTTCTGCGTAAACTCCTTGGCTTCGTTCGAGAGGTCGCGGCCAGTCTTGAGTCTGCGGCGACGATTCGGACACCACTTCCGTGTCCATCATAACGTACACTTCTTTGCCGCTGCCGTCGGGCAATGGCATTTCGCTCACGAGGATCCAAAATGGAAAGAGTCGGCGGGTGTACTCGTCTCTCGGGTGCGAAATATCAATCGGCTCGTCCGTCCGATTCCAGACCTACGCGTTTTCAGATTCAAATCCAGATACTCAAGAGTACCTGAATGCGGCTAATCACACAAGGCTGGCCCAAGTCGACTTCCCACCACGGACAGTCGTCATACTACGCAGAGTCAGACGCGGTCCGATGCATGCGCCAACGGACTTGCGTGTGCGTGCAGGCGTGGAGACGACCACTGCGGTTGCCGTTCACGGCACAGTTGGCACTCTGCTCGTTCAAAACACTGCTTTGTCGACAGCGCTTGTGCAGAGCGAGGTTGAAAGGCGCCGTGTGGAACGCACGAAGCAGCTCCGGCTCAGGGACGACGCGCCGCTACACGATTCCTTGGAGCTGCGGATACCATCAACACAGGAGGCGTCCCAACCTCCTCAGGGTGGCCCGTGCACGCCTTGGCGTTCTGACCCCACGTGTAGAGCTCGCCGTCCATCGACACCGCGGCCGTGTGCCCAAACCCGCACGCAACTTGGCGTATGGGCGTGCCGCGGATCGACTGGAGCAACGACCACGACGGAGTGTACTGCATGAGCGGCCCGGCGCTCCCGCAGACGTAAATGTCGCCGCCTAGCCGCGATCCGTTCGTGATCGAATAAAGACGACGGTACCCGAAATGGTCTCGACGCTCGCAGCGATCTCGGAGCAAATCTCCGTGCACAACGCCGAGTGGGTGTTGCCGCACGACACCTACGTCCAGAGGAAGTCACGTGCGTCGCTGGCGGTTGCATACCTGTGCGACGCGGACGTGGGCGAGCGCCTTGACGTACGTTGGCACGACGACTTGGTCGAGAACACGTTCGCCAAAGCCGAGGCGCCCGCCGTTCGCACAGCCCCACATAAAGAGCTCGCCGAGCGTGCTCACGGCGCCAGTGTGCGCGCGGCCGCACGATACTTGACTACACGTAGCATATCGTTTGCATGGCGTGTCGGGATGGGATTCGCACCGGATGCGACGTTGATTGGGAATCTTGACGAGCATCGGGTAGAGTGCAAACTGCTCGTACTTGTCGTCCAAGGCACCAATACCGAGCTTACCGGTGGCCGCCGAGCCCAAACGTACACATGGCCATCGACGCTGATGGCGGCGCTGTGGTCGAACGCGCACGCCACCTCTTTTACAAAGACGGACTAATCCAGTCTTTGGATTTGGACGCTGGATTCGATGTATGTCAACATACTTGGAGGGCGAGAACGCGCGTCGGGTGGTCCGCATCCGAGTTAACGACACCCTCGAGGTTCTTTCCGTGGCCGAGACGACCGTGAATACCGACGCCCCATGTATATAGCGCGCTATCTCGGCCATCAAGACAGGTAGAGAACGACGAGGCAGTACCCGGCGTGCGTCACAACACACGCGTACGACTCGCCGGCAGCCAAGCGCCACGCTGCCTACAATGGACCTACGTTGGCGCGGGTGATGTGACCAGACGCACCGGCGCGCCGCGGTTGGCGTGCAAAGGGGGGCCACTAATGCCGCACGATAACGACGAGCAGTGTTGACGAGAAAGCATCTACCGCGACGTGACGCCGTTGAGATCCACAACGAGCGACGTGTGGCGGGGCGTGTACTCGGGCACCACGTCTTCGAGTTGGATGCGGTGGTGGGCTACCGACGCTTCAAATGCCGCTTCCTGCGCTCTTGCTCAGCACTTGAACGGAAATGACATTGTCTCTACCCGACGAAGGGCAAAGTCGAGGTTGGCGCGCTTCTCTTCTTCAATGCGCAGCTCATGGAGGCGCGCCTGTTGCTGCCGGTACAGCGCATACTAGGCAGCATTGCAGTCGATATCGGTGGAGGTATCTCGTACGTCTTCGAGCAGCTTGGCCTTGTCCAGAACCTACGGCTAGTGTGAAGGTCCCGTCTGCGCTTTCGAGAGCGTACAAGCTGCGCGGCTTGCTTGGGCTTGAGCTGGACTTTCTCGGCTTCCTACAAACGCCTTGACGACACACAAAGTCTTTGGTACCGACCCACTTGAATTTGAAAATCCGACTCCATAAAGACCCGGCGCTGCTCTTCGCTGCACAGCTCGTGCTACGCAGTGTGAGCACGTGCTTAATCGTCGAGCGAATCCACCTCGATGTCCAAGCAGTCGCTAAAGAGGTCGATCATCTCGAGCTTCGTGACACGATCAATGGTAAATCCGCGGTTCTACAAACATGTTATTTGCTGCAAGTCGGCCGGCGACAGTACGTACCATTAGCGAGGCCTTGACTTCGGCGATGCTAATCTTGGGCAAGAGCACTTGATGCAAGAAGACTACCCGCGTCGACGCACTTGGCGGCGGCTCCCAATGACCAAAGTACACGACCACGCGCTTGTACCTAGATCAATCAATAGTATACGCTTGCACCTTGGTTGCGACGAATATGACGCACTTTTCATAGGCTTTAACCTCTTTTTCTTGGCGGTACTCTAGTTCGGCGGCGTTTTGGCGCTGGACTTCAACCTCAAGCGCGACGGCCGCCGCGACCTAGCATCCCGTGTTTTCACTCGCAACAGCACGTGGTCCGTACGTGCTTGGGGGAGGCCATTTTTTGCAGCTCCGAGCGCGCGGTGAGTTGCCGAGCGGCAGCAATGTCCTTTTCATGCTGCCGTCGCAGCGCCATCTCGTCGTCAAACCCATCATCGTCGTCGTCGTCGTTGCCATGGGTGTTGCGAGTCTCGGCCGCGAGCCCCTTCCACCACTTGTTTTGGCCGCCTACATGCGTGGAAAGGGGCTACCAGGACATCGAGAAAGCACCCCAGCAGTAGATTTGGCCCGACGCCGTCATGGCGTATGCAATGCTGTCGGTGATGGTTGCCTAGTGAAGAATAGGCCGGTTGTACATGCACGCATGTCTGTACGTGGGTAACTTGACGGCCCCAGAGCCAGCCCGTGTTGGGCATGGGGTGAATCGATTGGAAGCGCAGGCTGCGCACGTACTGTCGGTCGTCGAGAAATTTCGTCAAGAGCTCGTCGTCGGTCTCGAAGTCACTGACACTCGACTCGTCTGGTGTCTCGGTCGCCTCTTGCGGCTTGGGCTTCCAGAGCAACCGATCGAGCTTGGGTGGGCTACTGTCGACCCAGCCCGCGTTTTCGGGCCGCCGACGCACAAATGGGATCTTCTCAGGACTCGGCTTGCGCTCCGTTTTTGGCAGCGTCTTGGTTTCGCTGACTGCAGTGCTTGTGCTGTCTTTCGCGCGCGTTGGGTCGAGTGGCTTGAGTTTCACAACCGGTGGTACGTACGTCGGCTGGACGCGAGCTTCCCTACGGCACCACGCTCCACAACAAACGTGCATTGTATTTCCATACCAGATCGCACTGACGCTCTTGTAGCCGTCGTAAAGCAGCGGGTCGCGGGTCGCTGGGGCGCTCGTGAACTGATCTAGAGTTCGTTCTTGCTTGAGTACCATCTCGTTTCACGTATTTTCCTGGCGTACCATATTGGCCTGTGCCAAGGACGTACACTTGCCCCGCCGCGTCCAACGCCGCGGCGAGTTCGTCCTGCGCCCGCAACGTCGCCTTGGCCGCGAGGGTCGACCGGCGGATCTTCTCGAGCTGCCAATGGTGGTACCACTTGGCTTCCAAAAGCACTTGGGCCTCGTTGTGCTCTTCTTCGAGAAGCACGACTTCGAGCATCTGCATGAGCTTGGCGCGCGTCGCGTACTTTGGTATTTCGATCTTGCGCGCGCGAAGCTCGGCCTCGACGTCAATGCACTGGAGCCACATGGCGCGAAACTCTTCCAACTACAGCTGGCGCTGTGCACCAATCCGCGCGCAGGCCAAGGGACCACGTACGTCAATGTAGCCGCTCCTGTCCTTGTCGTACTTTCTAAAGAGCTTTTCCTGCTTGGCGTCGTCGGCGTTGATGTTGAAGTACTCGACCACGTCGGCAAACTCGAGCTCGTCGATCTGACCGCTGCCATTCTCGTCAAAGAGCGAGAAGGCGTCTTTCGGCGACAAGAGTGATGAGGGCGTGAACCTAACAACACGTTGTTATACCATGCGAGTCCATGGACGCGAAGGGATACTGGAGGGTGTTTCCCGACGTCGGGTCCACGGCGAAGAGCGCCATCTTGAACTCTTCCAAGTCGATCTCGCCACTGCCGTCCTTGTCGCAGGCGCGGAAGATGCGCAGACCCTTGGGCTTGCTCACGGTGATGTTCAATTGCGGCAGCTACGACACGCCTCGTCATGCGAGCGTGCAAGTCGATGGAAGATCTACCATGGCGAGGAACTCGTCGGCCGAGATAAGACCCGATTGGTCTTCGTCAAACTTCTTGAAGAGCTCTTCGGGTGACATCTACACGAGGACGATGAGAGGCAAGAGAAGGTACATGGACATGCACCTTGGAGAGGAGGAGCGCGACGTTGCGCTTGTTGTACTCTTCCTGCGTCGCCTCGGACACCTTGTCCATCTCCTTGCGATCATACCGCTCGAGCGCAGCCTCGTCGTCGCTCTCGTCGCTGTCCGCACCAAACATGTCGAGGTTCGCCGCCTCCATGGTCGCCTCGCCCGGCGTCTTGGGCGTCGCCAGCTCCGACGGCTTCGTCGGCGAGGGCTTCCCGGCGGCCTTGGTCGTCGCCGACGCTTCGACGGCCACCTTGCTCGGGGAGATGGACCCGCGGAAGAACCCGACCATCGTCTCCTCGTGCCAACTGTGCCAGTTACACTGCATGATTAAATTCGGCACATGCCGAATTCCAGATGGATCCGGACTTGTATCCGGATACCTTGCGACGATATGCTGCTGCTGCGAGCATTCCTGCTGGCGATCGCCGGCGTCGCCGCGAGCGTCCACGTCCTTGGAGATGCGAGCTTTGGCGCCGCCGTGGAAGACTCGTCCGACGCATGGCTCGTCGACTTTTACGCGGTACGCCACCCTGGCCTGCCACGTCAGAGGTGTCATCTAGCGGTAGCCGTGGTGCCACTCGTGCCAGCTCCTCGACCCGGTCCTCGTCGACGCCGCCGACGCCACGGACGGCCTCTTGCGCATCGGTGCGAACACGCATGTGTGCTGATGGCGTTGCTCATGCCTCCTCCAGGCAAAGTCGATGTTACCGTGAACCCGCGCCTTGAAGCCCAGTTTGCAATCGAGCGGTACCCGACGCTGCTCGTGCGCGACCCCAGCGGCGCCTGGAGCCCGTACAAGGGCGAACGCTCGGTGGACGCTTTCTTGGCGCTTGGCCGACGCGTTTCGGGGACGCCCGTGAAGACGGTTGCGACGGCTGCCGACGTCGACGCGCTTCTCACCACCGAAGCGTCGGTGCTAGTCTTTCTCCATGTACTCGACGCGATCGCTGTCCACGCCGCCTACTTACATTGCACATGACATATGTAGGCGTCGGACGCCGTCGGTGCCAAGCTGCAACCAGCGTACTACAGCGCTGCGACGGCCCTCCGCGGCCAGCACGTACACGTCGCTCCTTCATCTTGGTTGCCTCTGCACCTGCCACATAGCTTTTTCTCGAGCTGCGCGACTCGACCTCTCTCGCTAGCTCCCCCTACTTCTCTACGTACCTTTGCCACCAGATTGTATCAAGTTTGTATCAACTGCATCGACGTAGACTGCCCTCGACGGGGTCGTTTGTGGCGCGTGTCGACGCGACGGGCGACGTGGCATTGTACGATTCCACGACACTGGCCTTGAAGACGGTACCATGCACACTATTGTCTACCATACGAACAATAGTGTCCATCGTCGCCGCGACCTCACACTCGGATCTTAGTGGCTGCAAAAGCACGGCCATCCCAAGTTTGTGGCGCTTGGGCGGGAGAACCTCATGGCGATCGGGAAGGCCCATGCGCTTCTCGTGGTTGCGTGCGTCGAGGATGCGACCGACGCGAGCTTTCTGCACCTCGTGTCGAAAGTCGCGTCGCAGACGACCGCCGACATTGCGTTCGGGTACCTCGAGGCGACCAAGGTTCGCGCCTACCTCAAGCGCTTCTACGTCGCGACGTTCCCAACGTACTTTGTCTGGAACATGCACGTACGGTTCTAGGCGTCGTAAGGGCAGAGGAGACAACGTCTTGGCTAGACCAACGTGTTTTACGAAGCGCCGAGCGGCGCCATCACGCCCGAGAGCCTTCACGCGCACCTCGCCCGCATTGCGTCGGGTATGACGCGCGATCATCGACATTTCCTGCGAGTCGAATTTATATCTATGTATGTATAGGCGCGGAGAAGGGCATTGCACTGGGTCTCACTGGGTACCCGTACCACGCGTACCGCTTCGTCGTTGACGCCGGCCTCGACGTGGTTGTCGGCGTTGCGCTCATCGTGCTTGCTGCAGCCGCAGCGTGGCACCGCGCGCGCGCCAAAGAAGATGCGCGCATGCGGGCGGAAGCCCTCGCTGCGTACGAGCGGCTTAAAAAGGAGGCCTAGTCGCCTGGCCTCGATAGCCCTAATCTCGATTTTAACCTACCCCTTGGGCATCTAAAGGTGTTCTTACTTGGTCGTCTCGCTCGACGACATCGACGACTTAGGAGGTACCGGCACCAATACCACATCAGTCGTCGAGCATTCGTAGAGGCACCGGCTGCCCCTTTTTCGATGGCGGGAAGAGCTCAATTCGCGCAAAAGTGGTTGGAGCCAGCCCTCAGTGGGGTCCATTGTGACAACCCTTGGGAAAGGACAGGTCACCAAGCCCTTTGCCGATGTAATGTGCTCCAATAGCAAACAGTATACTATCTCAAAGTGTTGACACCTGTATTTTCGCGAAACGAGTGAGCACTGGGACACGACGGCGACGACCGTTGGCGATGTCGCCGTTGGAGTTGTTCGGATCATGCGTGCATCAAAGCTTGCCGTCATCCGGATTCAGAAATCGAATCCTGCAGGCGCTGCTGCCAGTGCCATTCTTCAACAAGCCATGGCGGTGACGGACGACGCCAAGAAGACGCGCCAGCGCATTGCCGACAAGAAATACAAGGCTGCGAACAAGAACAAGATTGCGACCAAGGACAAGACGTACCGCGCTGCCAACGCAGAAAAAGAGCGGGCCCGACTGAAGAAGTACTACAATGCCAACAAGGAGAAGGTGCGGGCGAAGCAGAAGGAATACAAGCAAAAGAACAAGAACGTCCGCCGGGCCAAGGACGAGTCGTGGCGCATGGCGAATCGGGCGCACCTAGCTGCATACAAACGAGCTCGGTACGATGCCCTTGCGATCAAACCGAGTGGTTTTCTCATGTCTTCAGCTAGTTACGCGCGAAAGAAGGCGATTGCGGCCGGCGAGGTCCCGCCCCCAATGCCCAAAATCGCTGATTTTCGAGCGCATCACGACGCCTCTGGCAGCGTCGCTCCGGCTGCGTCGATGGATGCGGCCCCAGACGACCTCCCTGACGAAGACGTCCCCCACCCCTTGGCCGCCACCACGAAGAAGGTTGTCATGGTCAGCTTCACGGATGAAAATCCGTTCAACATGCGCAAGCGTGGACCCGAGCCGTGCTGCGACGAGTGTGCGCTCTTCCAGCCGAATGCGCTCACGTCGTCCACCAACACGGTGCTCTTGGCAGGCACGTACATGTGTACGTTCTGCCGCGACTGGACCTACTACCGTCTCCACCGCAAGCACAAGCGCACCCGCGCCGACGCCCGCCTCGACGCTCTTACGGCTTGAGCTTTCCATCTCTTTCTATTTTACATAATGAAGTGTGTTGAAGTGTTTTCTCGTCTAACTAGATACCGGTATGCCACTGCTTTGTACGTGCATTCCGTTCTATCGGCGTCAAGTCGTGTCCAAGCACTATCCACATCAGTGCCCGTGTCCGTGTGTAAAGGCGATCGAACGCCCAAGGCCCAACGCCCAAGACCCAACGCCTATACAGTAACGAAGCCTGTCAGTGCTGCAACGGATCCGAGGAACCGTGTTGGTTAACATGGTGTGCTCCTCAGGCCCAAGAAGCATGCAACATTCAATCGCAAGCACTGGCGCGGTATACACATGTACAAGGTCGCTTGAAACTACCTGGGTTTGGCGCCAAATCGAGGATCATATCCGGACGGCCAAACATCGTCCGGTTGGTAGCCAATCATATCGCAGAAAGTGGCGGTTACATGAAAAGTCCGCGAGATCGCGAGTTTGCAATCGTCCAGCTCATTCTCCAATTCGACCGGTCAAGCACACGAGAGCCATGGCATTGAAGAAGACACGGACGCCCGCTGCCAAGCGCGGCTTGTCGTCGGTCCAGGGAGCTCCAGACACGGCGACGGCCAAGCGGACCGAAGCCGGCGCCGTCCGGACGCAGCCACCGCCGACGGACGCCGGCGACAGCGAAGACGACGGCAGCGACGACGACGACGATAGTACCGGTAGCAGCGACGGCTACGACTACGAAGTGCATCCGATTCTGGCGGAGCTCTTGTCGATGGAGCTGCCGCCGCCGGGCTCCCACATTGGCATGGGCCAGCGCGTTCTCATGGCCGAAATTGCCGGATTCACGGCGCATCTGGACGACGACTGGAAGCAGGTGCCCACCGAGATGAAGAGCCGCAAGCGCTTTCAAGACGCGCGGGGCAGCCAAGTCTTGGAGCGGTACCACGCCAATTGATATTCTATTGAACTTTCCATGCGTGTCTTCTTGGTGCTGAAGGATGTCCTCGACTGCGATTCAACTGCACGTCTGGTTAAAACACGAACGTCCTTTTAGGTATTTATTGGTACAAGGGTTGATAGCTGGTTGATACGTAGTCGATACTGGTCTACCACGCAACGTCGACGGCCTTGGCGGTCGACCCGCACTCGGACGTGGCCGACGTCGCGCAGGCGCTCGCACCGTCGTCGTCGGATGAGTCGACGGCGACGCGGAAGAGGCGGTTGCCAAACTTGCGGTAGAGGGGCATGATGCCGCCGCCGGCCAAAAGGCGCTCTTCGAAGAGCGACATGTTGAAGCGAAACACTTGGTCGCCGACGTGGATCGTGCGGCCCTTCATCTCGATGCGAATCGGCGTCTCGGGTTGCACGGCCGCGTAGAAGGCTTCGTCCGTCACTTGGATGCCGACGAGCGCAAAGTTCTGGACGTTCCGAGAGAAAATGTACCCAAACGACTTGGCAATGACCGCGTCGACGCCCGCGCCCTTGAGCGCCGTCACCGCCTGCTCGCGCGACGACCCGCAGCCAAAGCCGTGGCCGGCGACCACGATCGTCTGCCCTTGCTTGACCTTCTCGCGGAAGTCCGGGTTCGTGTGCAAGAACGCGACTTTGCCGAGCGCGTCCATGTCGTTCTCGCAGAGGTACTCGCCTGGAAGAATCGCATCCGTGTCAATGTTGTCCCCAAACACCTGCGCGCGGCCGGTGAGGACCGTCGGGAGCCCCGAGAGATCGACAGCGCCGTCGTTCGACGCTTCGGCCGCGTCCGACGTCGGGAGCTCCGGCGACGGTTCGGCGGCCACGATCGGCGGCAGCGGCGTCGACTTGGGCAAGTACGACTGGAACCGGGCTTGGTCGATCTTGGCCAAGAACGGCGTCGCGTCCGTAATCGTCATGCTGAAGCTCGAGGCCGCCACCGTGACCGCCGACGCGAGGTGCGCGATAGAGCCCTTCCCCATGCGGTTGCGGTAGTTGCGGTTCTGCGAGCTGAGCCAGACCTCGCCTTCCTTGGCCACGTCGGCCGCGATCGCGAGGCAGAACGAGCACCCGGGCGCGCCGACCGTAAAGCCCGCGCGCTCGTAAATCTCGAGGAGGCCGCACGCGCGGAGGTGGTCGACGATGATCTGACTGCCGGGCGTCACGCGGCGGTGGCCGTGGCTCGCCGGTACGAGACCCGCGTTGAGGCATTGCTCGAGCACGAGGGCACCAAGGATAAGGTCTTCCTCGGCCGTCGTGCACGCACCGATGAAGCAGCCGTGGAGTGGCGTACCCGCGACGTCAGCGACCGGCTGCACGTTGTCGGGCGACGGGAAGAGCGCGACCTGCGGCGTGAGGTTGGCGAGGTCGATCTGGAACACCTCGGCGTACTTGGCGTCCGGGTCGGCGCGGAAGTAGAGCGCGTCGTTGTTGTGCGACTCGCGCGTCGCAATGTATGCCTGCGTGCGCTCGTCGGCGGGGAAGACGCCGGCGATCCCGCCAAACTCGGCCGTCATGTTGGCGATCGCAAAGCGCGCGTCGCAGGAGAGCGGCGCAATGTTGCCGGTCCACTCGACGCAGCGCCCGATCGCGACCGTGTTGCACTTGAGCTGGCCGAGCGTGTAGAGCATCACGTCCTTCCCGCCAAGGCCAAAGGATGGCGCGTTCACAAACTCAATCTTGACCGTCTCGGGCACTTGGATCCACGTCTCGCCCGTCACGAGGGGCATGACGACGTCGGCGGCCCCGAGGCCGATCGCAAATGCGCCGAGACCACCGGTCGAGCAGCTGTGGCTGTCGGCGCCGACAACGACTTGGCCGGGCTGCGCGCGCTGGCGGTAAAACTCGGTGTGGAGGATCGTCGTGTTGGGCGGCTGGAAGTTGGTGAGGTTGGCCTCCTTCGCAAAGTCCGTCGACGCCTTGATCATCATCTGCTGCTTCGGGAGGTGGTTCACGCGCGGGTCCACCGTGTGGTCGATCGCGAGCCAGAAGCGGTCGTTGCGCCAGATGCGCGGGCGGCCCATGTCCTGGTATGTCTTGTCCATCGACTTCCACGTGATCTCGCAGGCCAAGGTCCATTGCGCCTTGACGCAGATCATCTGGCCGGGCTCAATGAACGGCTTCTTGAGACCAACGGCTGAGTGCGTCAGGATCTTCTCGGGCAGCGTCATCGGGCGGCGGTTGTCCATCGCGGCCATGGTCTCCTGCGGCGGTGGTAAATTGGGAAATGCTACGAGCTATAAATGCGATCTTGCACGTGATTGCGCATTGCAGTACACGTCAAATAGTGTCATCTTGAAGTGGCATAGAAATATCAAGTTCTTTCTCTGCTTGCGCAAGCGATAAATTACACCAAATAGTGTATGTCTCCGAGGTACGACGCCATTTGGCGCGCGCGCAGGAATATTCTCTCGCTCGTCGCGCCGCCGGCAGAGGGCTTGATCCTGCATCGACGTGGTCTTCAACACGCAGCGGGTCGCGGCCTCGACGAGACCAGAAGCTAAAAAATGATTTTTAATTGAGAAAAATAGCGGTCTCGAGAATGGATTCCCAGCACCTTGGCTCTTCCAACTTCCAAGGGTCCCCAACAACACTAACTCTCCGTGCGATGCTGTCGATCGAGTCCTGTCGTCCTGCGACTATTGTTCGGCGCCATGCATAATAAAATGGTTGGCGACTTCCGTGCATGCGCAAGCTCATGCTGGACGAGCGGACGTTGACTTCACATGTAATGCGCAATCACACAGATGGTTGCCCTTGCCATCAACGAGCGGCGACGGCGGCTTTGTCGAGTACAGCTAGCGGCTGAACAGTAAGGCATGGGAGTAGCGCAATGGTTGTACCGGTACAGGTACCTTGTAGCGGTAGTACATAGCGCGAGTACCTTGTAGAGCGCCAGGTATTAGTCTCCGTCAGGCTCAAGAACATAGGAGGACTGTATTCTCCCGCGTACGAAGGCGTGGTTGCAGTAGTCCTTATGATTGATGGAGCATCGTCTGCAGGCGAGAGTCCATGAATTCAATTGAATGTATGTACATTTGGTCGCGGGTGCGCTCTTGAGCAGCCTATTGACGGTTCCTAGAGGCTCTGAGAACCCCGTCCGTCCGTGTCGTTGATCGTACACGTTGGCGTTTTCTTTGGCGCGTTGACCGTTTCGTAGCCATTGAACTTTTTACGCCAAGAGCAATTGCCATGGACGCCGACGAGGCGACCGTGCTCACCAACACGGTGCAGTGCATTTCGCGGGCGGCGAGCGCACACGCGCCTCGGCCGCAGCAGACGCCGGCGCCGCCGACACCCGGCGTCAAGCCACTATCAGGCATTGGTCTCAACACGCATCTTCGGGACCTGTTTTACTACCTCAACAAGAACGAGGTCATCTTTAGTCTCGGCAAGCACGTCGTCGTACAGAACGTCCATAACCAGCGCATGGCCTTCTTCGAGCCGCCGGGTGAGACGACCGAGAGCGTTGTCGCCGGCGACGTCTCGGCGCTCGGGCTCACGAGCAAGCGCAACTACTTGGCCGTCGCGCGCGGGTCGCCCTCGGTGCTCGCACGCTCCACGAGCACGATTGCCATCTACAGTCTCCGCGACCACAAGGCGGCGTCGGTACACTCACTGCGTTGAAATGGACCTGCACCTCAGGTGCGCGCACGTAGAGAATCGAGATGGAGGACGCGGTGCGGACACCCGTGCGCGTGATTACGTACCAGACGCACAGCTTCGTGTCGCTCGCGTTCTCAGCGAACGGCAAGTTCCTGCTCGGCCAAAGCTCGACCGCGAATTGGAGCTTCGTGCTCTGGGATTGGACGCGCGCGCGCAAAATCGCCGTGACCGAGGTCCACACGCGCGTGAGTCGTTCGTTGTGACGTCGTCGCGTCACACGGATTTGGTAGGTGACGCGCGTGCATTTCAACCCGATCGACTTTGCACAAATGTCGACGTCGGGCGGCATGCACCTCCGGCTCTGGAAGCTCGCAGAGCCCACGTGCCGCCAGTTTGCAACGTTCACAGCGCCCGTCAAGTACGTCGAGCACGCGTGGATCCCCAAGAGCGACGGGCTCGTCGCACTCCTCGAAAATGGCGACGTCCAGCACATCTACAACGGCGAGCTCGTCCGGACGCTTCCGTCGTTGCACCACGGCCACTACCTCTCGTCGCTTCAAGCATTCAAAACAGGTGGCGCGCATGCCGATTTGCATGTTGAACTATCGCAGTGGGCAACGTGCGTTGGATTCTAGTGTCGTGATTGCCGGCAACGACGGCTACATCTCGCTCCTCGACGTCGGCGAGGTTGAAACGAGCGGTGCGATCGCCGACCTCAGCCTCTCGCGTCGCATGCAGCTCGAGTCCCGGTCTCGACTTGATCCAGACGCGATGGATGATCGAACATGCATGTAGGGAGCCGATCCTTGCCATTGGCATCGACCCGACGGGCGCTGCGTTGATGGTGGTGACCCCGAGTCTCTACGGCGCGTACGAGCTCGCGAACCTCTGCCTCCTCCGCGGCGACGACGAGGTGCGCTTGACCCACTTGCACGAGACACTCATAAACGGGACTAGTCGATTGCGCTCGTGACCTATGCGCCGCTGCCCCGCCCCGTGGATCTCTCGACCATGACGACAGCGCTACGCCGGCACGTCTTTGCGACTCTCGGGCGGGCGGCGTCGGGCGGCCACGCCATCGCGCTGTACAGTCAAGACGGCACGCCAGGGCTTTTGCAGTACACGTTTCCCCACCTCGCGCCCAACGCCATTGCCGTGCACCCGTCCGGCTTTGAAGTGCTCGTGACCTTTAGGTGCGCGCACTCCACAACGCATGGCTAAATCCTCTTCTAGCGTCCAGCTGCAGGTGTACCATGTGCTCTTTGACACGTTCAAGATTGCGTTTGAAGTCGAAATTCGCCACGCGACGTCGGTCGCCTACAGCCGCGGCGGCAGCTTCTTTTGCGCGCTCGTCGAAGACCGGAGCATCTACGTCTATAGCAACTACGCCGGGTCCGAGCCATTGCTGCACTCGGTGTGCCGGGGTACCGACCACTCGTAGTGTTTCCGCCAACAACCAACACCTACGACGTAGGCAAGGACGTGATCTCGGCGTTCGCATGGGGCACGGACGAGACGCGGCTGTACGCAGGCGACGAGCGCGGCAACTTTAGCGAGTGGGCGCTCACCGATGCTGGGTTTGCGTCGACTCCGGCCGCGTTCCGCGACGACGAGCGGACGCGGGCGTACACTGCGATTGCAACGACCCACCGCGCAGGTTCATCTTTTGGTCGAGCGGCTTGGTGACGTCTTTTGATACATTGATACAGGGCACCGCGTGCTAGCAGCAGCCTTCCTCTCCGGCACGGGCGTGGCCGCGATTCACGTCTGGCCAACGCTCGACTTGACCGTAGTGCCCGACCGGACGCCAGAGCTCGATGCGAAGATCACAGCGCTCGAGTTTTGTGGCACCGCGCTCTGCGTCGGCCTTGCTTCCGGCACGCTGCACGTCTACTGGTGGTACAACGATCTCATTTTGGCGTGGCGGGATAAAGCATACTACGCGGTGGGATAGGGAAGACGGCTTGGCGGGGCCGCGGCTCGTCGCCCAGCCGCTCACATTCGACTTGACGGCGGCACCGCTCGTGTCGCTCCGAGCATGCAGCGCCGAGGGCCATCTCCTCGCGGCCAGTGCCGACGGATGCGTCTTCGAGACAGCGATCACGGTCGCGTCCACGCCCGAGCTGCAGGCGGCGACGTCGTCTTTGGTGCTACAAACGACATATACCGCGATCAACAGCTTTGTCACGGTCGTGCCCACAGACGACCTTTGTTTGGTGGAGCGCTGCAGCGTCACGGAGCGGCTCATGCATATCGCGGACCTCGAGACCGAAATGGACCAGCTCAAGATTGAAAAGGAGATTGTCAACAAACTCAACGCGGAGCAGCGCAGTCTCCTGGAGCGCGAGCGTCACGCCGACGTCCGCGCTGTGCGAACGGCGCTCGAAGCTCAGGTCCACGCGGCCCACGATGCGTTGACGCACGAGAAGCAAGAGGCCGAGACGCTCACGGCGGCGCTCAAGGAGACGCACGCCCGCGACACCAGTGCCATGCAAGCCATTCTGAGCACGCAAATCGAAACGCTGCACGACGTCGTCGCCCAGCTCGAACTCGACCTTATCAAGGCGCGGCAGAGCATCGACGACGCGACGTTTGCCGGCGACGAACGCGCGATGCAGCTGCGCAAGGCGCTGGAAGCAAGCCACGCAGGCGAATGCAACGGTCTCCGCGCTGAAATACATCGGCTCAACGACGCCTTGGCGCTCAAAACACGAGCGTACGACGAAGTGCTCTCGCAGCAGGACGACGACCACCTCTTCCACCTCGCCTCGCTCCAGGCAACGATCGAAGCCGAGAGAGGTCTTTTGTCGCCACTTGATAGGTTGATACTATCGGAGGCGTAGCGAATGGCGCGGCGGTGTCGGTCGCCGCGAAGGACACGACGTCGAACCTCCAGCAACAACTGCGCATGATGCTCAATGCGCTCGACATCAAGTCGGCCGACGTCGAGAAGCTCACGCGGGAAAAGCACGACTTGGCCGCGCACGTGGCGATGCTGCAAACCGAGCTGGCGGCGGAGCGCAAGCACGCGGTGAAAACGGCGGCCGACTGCAGTCTTCTCGAGACCCAAGTCATTGACCTCGTACGCGCATTCTTTTGTATCAATGTATCAAGTACGAACCTAGACACGGTCGTTGGACGGCCTCGAGCGCCTCAACAACATCCGCTTGTGCAAGCTCAAGACGATCAAGGACTCGCTCGCGGCCAAAGACGCGGCGAACGAAGCGATGCAGTCGTTCGTGGACGAGCTCCACCACGAAAACAGCAACGTGATCCGCGACGCGAATGCACTGGATGAGAAACAGAATCTCATGACGCGCAAACTGCGCTTTTACGAGCAAACCCTGGCGGCGCACAAGGCCAGCGTGGCCGACGCCAACGCGATCGTGCTGGCGTTTCGTCGGGACCTCGGGATTCTCATCGAAGACGAGCAGCGCGGGAAGCGGCTCAAGATCGATGCGATTGTCAAACTATACCACAAGTACGAGCCGTCGGCGCGGCATGTGACGCGCGAGCGCGGCACGGACGAAGCCATCATCCACGAGCTCACGCGCCAAAACAAGTGCGTCGAGGACCACCGGCGCAAGCTCCGGTCGCGCGTCGCGACCGTCGTCAGCGAGAAACACAAGCTCGCGACGCTCTTCTCGCAAGACAACCAGAAACTGCTCGAGGACGTCCACCGGTTAACGCGGGAGAACCACGAATTGAAGCGGCGACCAAAAAGCTGGCGCAGGTGCAGAAACCTCCGCCGCCCGTCGTCGGCGTCACCGACGACAACAACGACAACGACAACAATGTCCACGTCACCGATGTACCGATCGTCGTCGAACCCGCGACCGATGCGACGAGTCGCGTTTACATTCCGTGCGGTATTCACATTGGACCGCAGCCGGTCGTAGCGCAACCGTCGCCGATGGTTCGTCCGCTCATTCGCCCCAAGACAAGCAAGCCCAAGCGCGTGCCCCGGGTTGTCATGCACACGGACGCGACGCGCAAGCCGACGGGCGTCCGACCTCAGTCGGCGCTGCCGTCGTCGGTACACAAGCCATCGCGACTGTTTGCATAGCCGTCGAAAATACGACGCGGCCGTCTTTTGAACGTGTAGTTTTGGGCGGTGCCCAGCGTGGCGTCGGATCGCCATGCTGGGCCAGGTCGTGTTGAACGCGTCCACAATATCAAGTTGATTCAAGATCGATTACTCGGGAATTGACCAATCAAACTTGAGCGCTTGGAGCTCTTGGAGGTGCGGCGGAGTTAAGATCGCGCGGCCTTGCCGCAGGTCGTGCACGAGCCGTCCCAGCGGCACGCTGCCCGATACATACTCGAGTGGGACGTTCGAGTGCTCGTTCTCGCCAAAGTAGCGGTGTAGTTCTTCGAGACAGACACGCCACGGAAACACGTCGATAGGAATCGGCATCGGGGGGTAGGGGCCGCGAAGAGGTGCCGACATCGGGGCGAAATAACCACGGGGAGACATCGGTATCTGGGGAATGGGGCCGCGGGGGGGTGCCACCCACCCGTGAGCGAGTCTGCGCCGAACGGACGCCACCGGCTCCGCCTCGTTTTGGCGGCGGCGGACGCCAACGGGGATCGGCTGCACTGGCCCAGCGCCAATGACAGCACCTCTGTCACCGCTGTCGCGATCCATGGCAAGGTCCACATCCTCGTCATTGGGGCTGCAGAGGTTGATGACTCTAGCTGTAGCAAGATTGGGGTTGTAGCCGTTGGAGGCACGGATCGGATCGCTGTGTACGACGCGGCTACTGTCGAGGTCCTTGGCACCGCCTTTTGCCTTGGCGCCGCGGGCAGACGCCTTCGCGTTGGAGGCGGCCGTGGACGACGCCCGGTGCTTCGAATGCAGTGCGCCGCCCGCCGGCAAGGCGTCCCACTCGAAGCCAATCGCACCGAGTTGGGTCGCGACCGTCGATACGACATCGGCTGCAGTGAGGCGGCGCAACCAAAACGCGATGTCGCCGAGTTGGAGGCCGTGCAACGGCGCTGGCCAGACGGCGTCGGAGTTGACGGTAAACGCACGAGGCACCCGGAGATGGCCGTTTAGCGCCTTGAACATGGTGAGCGCCTGGAACTTGAGGGCCCACCGAGCTTGGCGGTCGAATCGCCGGGCGTCGAGAGTCGACTGCAGATGCTCAAACGCCCGTCCGACCTCGAGCTCGAGCAAAAACGCACCCACCGACACCGATCGCAGCACGACTGGACACGCCCGCGATATCGTGCCGAGGCGGGCCGATTCACTTGGGCGCGGCGTCGCCCGAAGCCACAAATCCAGCGCAACGAGGTGGTCTGATTGCTCGTTTGCGCTGGTGTCGGGCGCCAGACTTGCGGACGCTGCCGGCTGCGCGCCGCCCGACGGTCGCACGGCTACTGGTGACGGTTGTACGGTGTCCGGCGACGGTGCACTGGTAACGGTAGACGCTACATCGTCGGCGGTGGTCGCGGCTGGAACGATGGCGGGACGCGCCGAGTTCTCGCCGCTTGACACGGTGTCTGGCAGCGGTGCTTCGGCTCCGGTGGCGACGGCATCGACACCAGCGATGGTGTCGGGCGGCAGCAAGTACAGGTCTCTTGCCGTGTGCAAATACTGGACCCAGTACCCAAGACGCATGCCGTGCATGTCCTCCGGCCACGTGGCAATGCGAGGCACGAGGAAAGCCTCTGGCACGTCCGTCAAGCCATAGAGCGAGTGGTACGTGCGCAGCCCGTCGAGGATGTGAGCCCACGTCGCAGGCGTGTTGAACTCAAAGCCGATCGCCGCGAGCTGCTGCGTCTTGGCGTAGTCGAGGTGCTTGATCAGCGCACCGAGAGACCACGCGAGCTCGCCCAGCGGGGCGCCGCTCCATTGCGTCGACCACTCCGACGGCACAACAAAGTCCAGTGGCACGGTCGTCTTGCCATCGGATGTGAGCCGAGAGATGAGTTGCACAAAGGCTTCAAAGGGCGGAACGTCGGTGAAGAGACCCAAGGCTCGGACGCACGCGTCTTCGTTGGGCCGGAGCTCAAACCAGTGGGAGCGCAGCGACGGAATCACCCGCGAGAGCACAATGTCGCTGCTGCCAGCTGGCCAGTTGGCGTCGTCCGGTGGCACGGCAAAGTCCTCCGGCATCGCGCCCAGGGTGCCGACCAGCTGCTGATATGCATGAAGCGCTGCGACCTGCGTCGCAATCGGGACCGTCGCGACCACGAGCCCACCGCGCGAAGTGCGCTTGACGCAGCGCGATGTGGCCTCCGAGGACGAGAATCCGAGTTGCCGGAGCTGCGCTTCAAACTTCTTGTCGAGTGCGCGGTCTTGGTAGTGCAGGGACTGTAAGAAGGCGGCGAGTTTTAGGCCTCGAAGCGGCGTCGGCCATGGCGAGGCGGTCGGCACCGTGAAGCGCAACGGCATGTTGGCTGTGCCGTGCAAATATCGATAGAACGCCAGGGCGCGCACCTTGTCTTGCAACGTCCACGCACGAGCTGTCGGCGCGGACGCCTTGGCCGCGACACGTCGTGGCGCTTCGCTCACAGTGACGCCGAGCTCGCGGATCTCGTCGCACACGGGTAGAGCGAGTTCGTCTTGCTGCCAGAACCAGTGCAGACGCACACCCAGCGGGACGCCGTGGCTGCCAAGTGGCCACGCAGAACCACTCGCAGGCACGACAAAGTCGTAGGGTACGACAGCATAGACGTCGCGGATGACCCTTAAAATGTCTCGAAGTTGCTTGAGAACCTGGAGACGTGTGGTCTCATCATGCGGAGGCCCCCACAGCAGCTGAGGGGCAGGCAACGTCTGTGTGAGACTGGCGAACGTTGCTGCCGTGGCCGGTGGCAGTAGACGCAGTCGCTTTGCCGTGTGCATGCGCTCGACGTAGTGTCCAAGGCGCAGTCCGGCCAGGTCGCCCGGCCAGCTTGGCGGCGCCACAAAGCTCGGCGAGACCGCTTTGTCTCCATAGTGCTCAAGACCACGCAAGACATTCGCCCACGTCTCGTCGACGTTGAATACAAAGCCAGTGCGTTTGAGGTCGTCGCGCTGCGCAGCCTTGAGCGCCCGAGCCTTCAAGCCGACCGACCACGCGAGGTCGCCGAGGGCCAAGCCGCGCCAGGCGTTGATCCAGTGACCGCCCATCCGAGGCACGACAAAGTCGATGCGCACGGCGCAAGTGCCAAATTCGGTGCGGTAAATGTCCAGCAGCTTGAGAAATGTGCTGAAATCGGGCAGATCGGCGAAATAGCCGGCCTCACGGAGCCGTTGGGCGTCGGCCTCGGGCAGCTCGTAGACATGGGCGCGTAGCGACGCGAGCGCGAGGTCCAAGGCGACGTAGTGCATCGGAAGAGGCCACACGTCCGCGTCGGGCGGTACGACAAATCCGTCGGGCACATTGGTGTGGCCATTCAGACGCTGAAAGACAACGAGGGCTTCGATCTGCTCCGACCACGCGACGAGCTGTGACATGGGCGCGCGCTTGCCTGGACGGTGCACGACGCAAAACGTCGTATCGCAGCGAAGGCGCCACAGAAACCCGAGCGCGTCGAGGTCGCTTCGTTGCTGTACGACCTTGGGCGTGTAGACGTAGCTCTGGCAGCGCAGCGTGTTGACGGCGCGGCCAAGCGGGAAGCGCTGCAGGTGGCGCGGGTACGAATCGGGCACGACGTACGTTGTCGGCACCGCGAGGTCGCCGTGCTCTTCCCGGTACAAGCACAGCGCCTCGAGCCGATGCGCCCAGCTCGCCTCTTGGCCTTGCTGGACCCGCGGCGTCGTCCACTTGAAGCCAAGCTCGTCCAGCGTTGCCTTGTGCGCCGGATCGATCGCCGACTGCGTGCGAAGCAAGGCCACGCGCCGCCCAAGCTGGAGACCATGGGTGGCGGCCGGCCACGCTTCCGTCATCGGGACGTCAAAGTCGGCCGGTACGTTGACATGATCATGCAGATCGCGAAAAGTCTGAAGCGCTTCGACGATGACCGCCCAAGGCGCCGGCGCTTCGGCGTCGTTCGACGCAGTCGCTTGGGCGTCGTCCGGTCCCGCCATCACCAGCCGCCAAGAGCAATGTCCAAAAACATATGTCAATGGTAGCACACTATTTAAAGTCAAATGAGTGCGATCTTGCGGTAAATACTGTATGTTACGATACTGTAGCGTCGTTCGTTCGCAGCCGTGATACATTCCCTAGCGCGCCGCCCAGACCATGCGCCTGCGACCGACGCGAGGCGCATGAAGAAGGACCATGAAACAGGCTGGTCGCTTGACCGCGGGATGAGGGCAAACGAATGCTCCGGTGGGCTTTGTGTGCTTGCCACTTTACTGTGATGGGATTGGCCGACAAGCGGACGATTGGTGGTCGTCCGGATATGGGACTTGGCGCCAAAGGGCGTTTGCACGCGGCCAGTCGCACTCGTTCTCTCTCGCTTGAAAGGGTGCAGTCGGTGACCAACATCGCCCCACGACTGCTGTATCTACGCATGTTCAAGGGCCGAAGAGACCCTTCACCTTGAGCTCCAGTTGAAGCAGTGCTCTTGCGGCTGGCAGTCAAATGAGGTCAGTCAAAACAAAACCCAGCGTTAGCATATTTGAGACGGTTTTGGAGTACTGAGCAATTATTGTACAATATTTTATGGGGAATCGACTGGTGTAGCTCTTATGGACAGAAACGTCGTACTTCCTGTGCTAACCGGGCGCGAAAGAGCGTTAGAGTAGCCTATCAGCGACCTTCTGTCCGCCTCCGACGTTCTTCACCTCGATCATTGGCTCTCGCCTACCATCACCTTTCGAAGCAACCAATGGAATCGCTTTCTGGCGACCAATCAAAAGCGCAGAAAACTTTGGAGCCCGTTTACTCAAATCGTTAGCAGGCCGCGAACACGAGGTTTTGTTTTGACCGTCCTCAAATCATCGTCGATTACTCTTGGCTTCCTCACGATTGTGGCCGATGTGGTCAAGGGAGGTGACGTCTGGCTCAGCTCGCACAACCGCAACTACCGCAACAACACGGCCAAAGGCTCGATGGCGCACGTTGCGTCGGATATCACGAGCTTGGACGATATCGAATGCTGCTTCATTCAGCAATCGCTGTCGTCATGATGGAGATCGCCTTCGATGCTGTCGTCGGGAATGCTAGACGAGGCGCCCCAAGCCGATGCAGTCGCGTGAACGCCGTACACGAGAGCCATCGGCGCTGCATCGGCAATGGATGCGTCGACAATGGACGCCGGCGGCTCCGGGGCGGTCAACAGCGCATCGTCGGCAGCGACGGCCACTGGCAAGGCAGCCCACTTCAAGCCAATGGTATCGAGCTGGGCACAATCGCCGGCACGACATTGGTTGCTATGCGGCGCCGCGACCCAAAGACGCATTCCTATTGCAATATCCTCAGACGCAGCGACTCCATCGCATGTATACTATTTGATCTACTGAGCGGCACCTCTGCTTGGTAGGTCGGCTCTCCTGGTGGAATTCGCGCCATTTACTGCAAATCTCGGGCAATTCGCAGCCAGAGCGCGCATTGGGGGGTCGAAGCCCTGCCAACATCGCCATGCAAAAGCCGCCGAATGTCACATTTCCCTCGGTCATTTCTCGGTCATTTCTGGTAATTTTCGTAAGAAACTGGCGTATATGCAACCTACGGCGTTGGGTTGCAAGCTCGTCGCCATGCATGTGGACATTTCAATATATATATGAACGTGTTTCGCGTTATCTTCGTTGTTACAAAGAGTTCGCATACGTAGAGACTAGCAATCTCCTTCTTCTTCATTCACTCGCCAGGCCGTGGCTGCGCAGGCGGCGGCGCGGGGGT